>NC_141819.1:2653017-2695517 GCF_982586985.1 Callionymus lyra
CAGTTCCTCCTTCAGTTCCTCCTTCAGTTCTTCCTTCAGTTATTCCTTCAGTTCTTCCTTCAGTTCTTCCTTCAGTTCTTCTTCAGTTCTTCCTTCCGTTCTTCTTCAGTTCCTCCTTCAGTTCCTCCTTCAGTTCTTCCTTCAGTTCTTCCTTCAGTTCTTCAGCAGAACCTTCTGTGCTCCTCAGGCCTGACTTCTCCACCAGCCAACATCTCCGCCTCCGTCCCCAGCCTGGTCACGCCGCTGGTCAACGGCTTCACTGGCCTCGCCCACCAGCCCAACGGACACGAGACCATGTACGCCAACGGCCTCGCGGCCTACTCCAGCCAGAGCCCCTCGGCCGCCGACACCCTGCAGCAGGCCTTCACGGGGGTGCAGCAGTACACAGGTGAGGCGCCGTCTCAGGTGACACCGGCGGAGGTAGAACATGTGTCCTTGTCTCCGCAGCCATCTATCCCGCCGCCACGCTCACGCCCATCGCTCAGACGCTGCCGCCGCCGCAGGTGATCCAGCAGCAGCAGCAGCAGCGAGAAGGTGAGGGTGAGACAACCTTCTTCTTCTGCATCTTCTCATCCTCACCTGACACTGAGTGAGGCAGGAGAACCTAGTGCCTCACCTCTGCACCTGTGATCCATGACACACACTTTGATGGTTGTTGGTTTAGTTCCCACACTTTCATCATGTGATCGACTTGAACCATCAGGTCACGATGAAGGAGCTACGAGTACAAAAAACATATAGTTGTGTATAAATATATTGAGTATAAATATATTGAGAGCTACTGATACAACACAATTAACTAGTGTGTGTTTGTCAAGATTGTTTTGATACGTATTACAAGACAACAATATGATATATAGTGATAGTGTAGGAACAAGTATATATGTGTAGTATTGTCCAGTACTTGACTCTGGTGTTGTGATAGTGTAGTAACAAGTATATATGTGTAGTATTGTCCAGTACTAGACTCTGGTTTAGTGATAGTGTAGTAACAAGTATATATGTGTAGTATTGTCCAGTACTTGACTCTGGTGTAGTGATAGTGTAGTAACAAGTATATATGTGTAGTATTGTCCAGTACTTGACTCTGGTGTTGTGATAGTGTAGTAACAAGTATATATGTGTAGTATTGTCCAGTACTTGACTCTGGTGTTGTGATAGTGTAGTAACAAGTATATATGTGTAGTATTGTCCAGTACTTGACTCTGGTGTTGTGATAGTGTAGTAACAAGTATATATGTGTAGTATTGTCCAGTACTTGACTCTGGTGTTGTGATAGTGTAGTAATAAGTATATATTTGTAGTATTGTCCAGTATTTGACTCTGGTGTAGTGATAGTGTAGTAACAAGTATATATGTGTAGTATTGTCCAGTACTTGACTCTGGTGTAGTGATAGTGTAGTAACAAGTATATATGTGTAGTATTGTCCAGTACTAGACTCTGGTGTAGTGATAGTGTAGTAACAAGTATATATGTGTAGTATTGTCCAGTACTTGACTCTGGTGTAGTGATAGTGTAGTAACAAGTATATATGTGTAGTATTGTCCAGTACTTGACTCTGGTGTAGTGATAGTGTAGTAACAAGTATATATGTGTAGTATTGTCCAGTACTTGACTCTGGTGTAGTGATAGTGTAGTAACAAGTATATATGTGTAGTATTGTCCAGTACTAGACTCTGGTTTAGTGATAGTGTAGTAACAAGTATATATGTGTAGTATTGTCCAGTACTTGACTCTGGTGTAGTGATAGTGTAGTAACAAGTATATATGTGTAGTATTGTCCAGTACTTGACTCTGGTGTAGTGATAGTGTAGTAACAAGTATATATGTATAGTATTGTCCAGTACTAGACTCTGGTTTAGTGATAGTATAGTAACAAGTATATATGTGTAGTATTGTCCAGTACTTGACTCTGGTGTAGTGATAGTGTAGTAACAAGTATATATGTGTAGTATTGTCCAGTACTAGACTCTGGTGTAGTGATAGTGTAGTAACAAGTATATATGTGTAGTATTGTCCAGTACTTGACTCTGGTGTAGTGATAGTGTAGTAACAAGTATATATGTGTAGTATTGTCCAGTACTTGACTCTGGTGTTGTGATAGTGTAGTAACAAGTATATATGTGTAGTATTGTCCAGTACTAGACTCTGGTGTAGTGATAGTGTAGTAACAAGTATATATGTGTAGTATTGTCCAGTACTTGACTCTGGTGCTGTGATAGTGTAGTAACAAGTATATATGTGTATTATTGTCCAGTACTTGACTCTGGTGTAGTGATAGTGTAGTAACAAGTATATATTTGTAGTATTGTCCAGTATTTGACTCTGGTGTAGTGATAGTGTAGTAACAAGTATATATGTGTAGTATTGTCCAGTACTTGACTCTGGTGTAGTGATAGTGTAGTAACAAGTATATATGTGTAGTATTGTCCAATACTAGACTCTGGTGTAGTGATAGTGTAGTAACAAGTATATATGTGTAGTATTGTCCAGTACTTGACTCTGGTGTAGTAATAGTGTAGTAACAAGTATATATGTGTAGTATTGTCCAGTACTTGACTCTGGTGTAGTGATAGTGTAGTAACAAGTATATATGTGTAGTATTGTCCAGTACTTGACTCTGGTGTAGTGATAGTGTAGTAACACGTATATATGTGTAGTATTGTCCAGTACTTGACTCTGGTGTAGTGATAGTGTAGTAACAAGTATATATGTGTAGTATTGTCCAGTACTAGACTCTGGTTTAGTGATAGTGTAGTAACAAGTATATATGTGTAGTATTGTCCAGTACTTGACTCTGGTGTAGTGATAGTGTAGTAACAAGTATATATGTGTAGTATTGTCCAGTACTTGACTCTGGTGTAGTGATAGTGTAGTAACAAGTATATATGTGTAGTATTGTCCAGTACTAGACTCTGGTTTAGTGATAGTGTAGTAACAAGTATATATGTGTAGTATTGTCCAGTACTTGACTCTGGTGTAGTGATAGTGTAGTAACAAGTATATATGTGTAGTATTGTCCAGTACTAGACTCTGGTGTAGTGATAGTGTAGTAACAAGTATATATGTGTAGTATTGTCCAGTACTTGACTCTGGTGTTGTGATAGTGTAGTAACAAGTATATATGTGTAGTATTGTCCACTACTAGACTCTGGTGTAGTGATAGTGTAGTAACAAGTATATATGTGTAGTATTGTCCAGTACTTAACTCTGGTGCTGTGATAGTGTAGTAACAAGTATATATGTGTATTATTGTCCAGTACTTGACTCTGGTGTAGTGATAGTGTAGTAACAAGTATATATGTGTAGTATTGTCCAGTACTTGACTCTGGTGTAGTGATAGTGTAGTAACACATATATATGTGTATTATTGTCCAGTACTTGACTCTGGTGTTGTGATAGTGTAGTAACAAGTATATATGTGTAGTATTGTCCAGTACTTGACTCTGGTGTAGTGATAGTGTAGTAACAAGTATATATGTGTATTATTGTCCAGTACTTGACTCTGGTGTTGTGATAGTGTAGTAACAAGTATATATGTGTAGTATTGTCCAGTACTTGACTCTGGTGTAGTGATAGTGTAGTAACAAGTATATATGTGTAGTATTGTCCAGTACTTGACTCTGGTGTTGTGATACTGCAGTAACAAGTATATATGTGTAGTATTGTCCAGTACTTGACTCTGGTGTTGTGATACTGCAGTAACAAGTATATATGTGTAGTATTGTCCAGTACTTGACTCTGGTGTAGTGATAGTGTAGTAACAAGTATATATGTGTAGTATTGTCCAGTACTTGACTCTGGTGTTGTGATACTGCAGTAACAAGTATATATGTGTAGTATTGTCCAGTACTTGACTCTGGTGTTGTGATAGTATAGTAACAGGTATATATGTGTAGTATTGTCCAGTACTTGACTCTGGTGTTGTGATACTGCAGTAACAAGTATATATGTGTAGTATTGTCCAGTACTTGACTCTGGTGTTGTGATACTGCAGTAACAAGTATATATGTGTAGTATTGTCCAGTACTTGACTCTGGTGCTGTGATAGTGTAGTAACAAGTATATATGTGTATTATTGTCCAGTACTTGACTCTGGTGTAGTGATAGTGTAGTAACAAGTATATATGTGTAGTATTGTCCAGTACTTGACTCTGGTGTAGTGATAGTGTAGTAACACATATATATGTGTATTATTGTCCAGTACTTGACTCTGGTGTTGTGATAGTGTAGTAACAAGTATATATGTGTAGTATTGTCCAGTACTTGACTCTGGTGTAGTGATAGTGTAGTAACAAGTATATATGTGTATTATTGTCCAGTACTTGACTCTGGTGTTGTGATAGTGTAGTAACAAGTATATATGTGTAGTATTGTCCAGTACTTGACTCTGGTGTAGTGATAGTGTAGTAACAAGTATATATGTGTAGTATTGTCCAGTACTTGACTCTGGTGTTGTGATACTGCAGTAACAAGTATATATGTGTAGTATTGTCCAGTACTTGACTCTGGTGTTGTGATACTGCAGTAACAAGTATATATGTGTAGTATTGTCCAGTACTTGACTCTGGTGTAGTGATAGTGTAGTAACAAGTATATATGTGTAGTATTGTCCAGTACTTGACTCTGGTGTTGTGATACTGCAGTAACAAGTATATATGTGTAGTATTGTCCAGTACTTGACTCTGGTGTTGTGATAGTATAGTAACAAGTATATATGTGTAGTATTGTCCAGTACTTGACTCTGGTGTTGTGATACTGCAGTAACAAGTATATATGTACATACAGGTCCTGAGGGCTGCAACCTCTTCATCTACCATCTGCCTCAGGAGTTCGGAGACAACGAACTCATGCAGATGTTTCTACCGTTCGGCAGCGTCATCTCCTCCAAAGTCTTCATGGACCGGGCGACCAATCAGAGCAAGTGTTTCGGTACGAGTTCATGTCACTGGAAAAGTCAAATAATGTCTAATAAATGCATAATAACGTCTATAATAATGTCTAATAAATGCATAATAATGTCTATAATAATGTCTAATAAATGCATAATAATGTCTATAATAATGTCTAATAAATGCATAATAACGTCCATAATAATGTATAATAAATGCATAATAACGTCCATAATAATGTCTAATAAATGCATAATAATGTCTATAATAATGTCTAATAAATGCATAATAATGTCCATAATAATGTCTAATAAATGCATAATAACGTCCATAATAATGTCTAATAAATGCATAATAACGTCCATAATAATGTCTAATAAATGCATAATAATGTCTATAATAATGTCTAATAAATGCATAATAATGTCTATAATAATGTCTAATAAATGCATATTAATGTCTATAATAATGTCTAATAAATGCATAATAACGTCCATAATAATAATGTATAATAAATGCATAATAACGTCTATAATAATGTCTAATAAATGCATATTAATGTCTATAATAATGTCTAATAAATGCATAATAACGGCCATAATAATAATGTCTAATAAATGCATAATAACGTCTATAATAATGTCTAATAAATGCATAATAACGTCCATAATAATGTCTAATAAATGCATAATAATGTCTATAATAATGTCTAATAAATGCATAATAACGTCCATAATAATGTCTAATAAATGCATAATAACGTCCATAATAATGTCTAATAAATGCATAATAATGTCTATAATAATGTCTAATAAATGCATAATAACGTCCATAATAATGTCTAATAAATGCATAATAACGTCTATAATAATGTCTAATAAATGCATAATAACGTCCATAATAATGTATAATAAATGCATAATAACGTCCATAAAAATGTCTAATAAATGCATAATAATGTCTATAATAATGTCTAATAAATGCATAATAATGTATATAATAATGTCTAATAAATGCATAATTACGTCCATAATAATGTCTAATAAATGCATAATAACGTCCATAATAATAATTTCTAATAAATGCATAATAACGTCTATAATAATGTATAATAAATGCATAATAACGTCTATAATAATGTATAATAAATGCATAATAATGTCTAATAAATGCATAATAACGTCTATAATAAATCTAATAAATGATATAATAGTTAATGGCTTCACTCCTGTGATCACGCTTTGTTTACACAACGAAGACCGTCAATTTAAAGTCATGCTTTAGCTGTTACGACGCTGACCTTCGACCTCTACGATGGCGTCCCTCAAGAAACGGTGTTTTCTGGTCCTCTAGGCTTCGTGAGCTTCGACAACCCGGCGAGCGCTCAGGCGGCGATCCAGGCCATGAACGGCTTCCAGATCGGGATGAAGAGGTTAAAGGTCCAGCTGAAGAGACCCAAGGACGCCAGCCGCCCGTACTGACACCGCCTCGCCCTCGTCTTCGTCGAAGCAGCAGCACAGGTGAGATCCGCAGGTGAGATCCGCAGGTGAGATCCACTGGTGAGATCTGCAGCGAGATCCGCAGGTGAGATCCGCAGCGAGATCCGCAGCGAGATCCACAGGTGAGATCCACAGGTGAGATCCACAGGTGAGATCCACAGGTGAGATCCACAGGTGAGATCCGCAGGTGAGATCCGCAGGTGAGATCCGCAGGTGAGATCCGCAGGTGAGATCCGCAGGTGAGATCCGCAGGTGAGATCCGCAGGTGAGATCCGCAGGTGAGATCCGCAGGTGAGATCCGCAGGTGAGATCCGCAGGTGAGATCCGCAGGTGAGATCCGCAGGTGAGATCCGCAGGTGAGATCCGCAGGTGAGATCCGCAGGTGAGATCCACAGGTGAGATCCACAGGTGAGATCCACAGGTGAGATCCGCAGGTGAGATCCACAGGTGAGATCCGCAGGTGAGATCCGCAGGTGAGATCCGCAGCGAGATCCACAGGTGAGATCCGCAGGTGAGATCCACAGGTGAGATCCGCAGGTGAGATCCACAGGTGAGATACACAGGTGAGATCCACAGGTGAGATCCGCAGGTGAGATCCGCAGGTGAGATCCGCAGGTGAGATCCACAGGTGAGATCCACAGGTGAGATCAGCAGGTGAGATCCGCAGGTGAGATCCACAGGTGAGATCCACAGGTGAGATCCACAGGTGAGATCCACAGGTGAGATCCCAGGTGAGATCCACAGGTGAGATCCGCAGCGAGATCCGCAGGTGAGATCCGCAGGTGAGATCCGCAGGTGAGATCCACAGGTGAGATCCACAGGTGAGATCCGCAGCGAGATCCACAGCGAGATCCACAGGTGAGATCCGCAGGTGAGATCCGCAGGTGAGATCCACAGGTGAGATCCCAGGTGAGATCCACAGGTGAGATCCGCAGCGAGATCCACAGGTGAGATCCGCAGGTGAGATCCGCAGGTGAGATCCACAGGTGAGATCCACAGGTGAGATCCGCAGCGAGATCCACAGGTGAGATCCGCAGGTGAGATCCGCAGGTGAGATCCGCAGGTGAGATCCACAGGTGAGATCCCAGGTGAGATCCACAGGTGAGATCCACAGGTGAGATCCACACCTGTCCCTTCACGGGTTCGGATCCCAGGACGTCAGGAAAAAGTTTTTCCATCAGCAGAGCAGACGTATTCATTATGATAAGAGCTGTCATGGCGTCTCCGCCGGCGCCGACCAAACATATTGGAAAAAAAAACAAAAGTTCACGAAAATGATCCATGGAATGTCAAATGAAACGAGCGGGATTTTGACTCTTTTCTCTTTCGCAGGTTTTCGGGGAAACGTGAGGATTTCTGGGAAAAAAAACTTTTATTCCTCTGACAGTGAAACAACGTTTGAAGAAAAACAGGAACCGATCAAAGACATATCAGCATTTATGAGGAGAGAAGAGGAGGAGAGAAGAGGAGGAGAGAAGAGGAGGAGAGAAGAGGAGGAGAGAAGAGGAGGAGAGAAGAGGAGGAGAGAAGAGGAGGAGATAAGAGGAGGAGAGAAGAGGAGGAGAGAAGAGGAGGAGAGAAGAGGAGGAGAGAAGAGGAGGAGAGAAGAGGAGGAGAGAAGAGGAGGATCTTCGTGGAGCGACAGATGGCGCCGCAGAGATGAAGAAGAAGAAGAAAAAAAAAGACGACAAAACTTCTCTTGTCGAGACTCGAGTCGTTAACGAAGCAACAAACTACGGAAGGCGCAACAAATAGATTTCTATATACATATTATACACATATATATATAAATATATATATAACGTGCAGGAGGCGCTCGTAACTTTCTGGACAAATGAGGGTCAAAGGCTTGAAGATGGAGACACACAGTGGTGGACCAACGAAGATCTTCTCTTCGCCCACTGACAACACTTTCTTTCCCCTCTTTCTCGTCTCACCGGCCGCGGAGGTCGCCAAAGGTCACCGAGGTCACCAAAGGTCTCCAAGGTCGCCGAAGGTCGCCGAGGTCGCCGTTAGCAACAGCAGAACTGCAAGCGTTCACCCCGAGGGACCAAAGGACCAAACGTTTTTATTGCTCCGAGCCGTGAGGAGTTTCCTCGAGACTCATGATGTTTGAAGACTTTGCTTCAGGTTGAAAAAAGAAAAAAAAAAAAGGATTTTCTTTTACATTTACAGGTTTGAGGAAATGAAGAGAAAAAAAAGGAAAACGTATTTAAAAAAAATATTTTAAGTCTGTAGAATATGTGGGTTGGGTTTTGACCTGGGCATCCTTTTACCCTTCATCATCTTCCTCCTCTTCCTCTTCCTCTTCCTCTTCCTCTTCCTCTTCCACTTCCTCTTCCACTTCCTCTTCCTCTTCCTCTTCCTCTTCCACTTCCTCTTCCTCTTCCACTTCCTCTTCCTCTTCCACTTCCTCTTCCTCTTCCTCTTCAACTTCATCTTCCTCTTCCTCTTCCCCCTCTTCCACTTCCACATCCTCTTCCTCTTCCTCTTCCTCTTCCTCTTCCACTTCCTCTTCCTCTTCCACTTCCTCTTCCTCTTCCTCTTCCTCTTCCACTTCCTCTTCCTCTTCCTCTTCCACTTCCTCTTCCTCTTCCTCTTCCTCTTCCACTTCCTCTTCCTCTTCCTCTTCCTCTTCCACTTCCTCTTCCTCTTCCTCTTCCTCTTCCTCTTCCTCTTCCACTTCCTCTTCCTCTTCCTCTTCAACTTCATCTTCCTCTTCCTCTTCCTCTTCCTCCTCTTCCACTTCCACTTCCTCTTCCTCTTCCTCTTCCTCTTCCACTTCCTCTTCCTCTTCCTCTTCCTCTTCAACTTCATCTTCATCTTCATCTTCCTCTTCCTCTTCCTCTTCCTCTTCAACTTCATCTTCATCTTCATCTTCATCTTCATCTTCCTCTTCGAACGTGAAGAACGTAAAGAACGTGAAGAACGTGAAGAACGTGAAGAACGTAAAGAACGTAAAGAACGTAAAGAACGTGAAGAACGTGAAGAACGTGAAGAACGTGAAAAACGTAAAGAACGTAAAGAACGTGAAGAACGATCTTCGTGTCGGAGGCGAAAGAAAGTGTTGAGAAAGACTTTGATACGAACCAGATCTTGAGGAGAAGTTGATCTTCGATGCTAGTTTTGTGAGGAACATTTCAACTAAAAGTAGTTCAGAAGTATTTGGTTAAAATAATTCCTAGAAATACATTTAAAAACACGCAGAACTCATATTAACGTGGGGCTGGGTGTGGATGGACATGTGTTCAATACTTCGATATCGGCTCCTAAACTTTTTCGCGACACTGTTCGTCTCCATAAGATCAATTGTTAGAGAAAGAAAATCATTTATCACACATAATACGACACAAAGTTTTATTTTTCGGCTCTGTTGGATTTTCATAAACAACAAATAATGTTCAGCGTAAACAAACAGTTAACTAACCAATAACAAATCAATCGTTGTCGATTGATCGATGTTTTTGTCAGTTTTTATTCTGAAAAAATCGACACGTCATGGAGTTTTGATCAGTTTTTGTGTCGATACTTCTGAAGCACTTCTATAGCCAGCTCCATGTTCACGTGCTAATACGATGATGCTACGCTAGCTTAAGTTGATAACTTTTGTCACGACTTAAGTACTAGTTCCGTAACTTAACTTAACTTAACTTCTCTTGAGGAACGAATCCCAGGATGAACTTTCAGTCTCACTCTTGCTCTTTATTCAGTGTTTAATCTTTAGCTCTTCTCTCATGTTGTCGCCGTCGTTAGCCTTGTGTTGTGTTACTTAAGATCGCTAACCAGGATGCTAACGATCATGTTTGACGTTAGCTTCGTTGTTACCTGAACAAAGAGTGTGAATAACTGACACGTCAACATCTAACATTTGTATCAGAAGAATTGATTCTGAATCTGGATCAATTAAAGCTAATCAATGCTCAGGTTTCCTCCCACAGTCCGGAACCTTTGAGCGGGTCGAGCAAGATCTTAGTTCGTCTCTTCATCACATCGAGATGATCGTTGATACTGCGTTGATCATGAAGTAAAGATGCGACAGATTTATGAAAACACATTTAAAACGTTATAAACGTTAAAGGTTAAATCAAAGTGGACGAGCGTTAGCTTGAGTCTGGAGCGAGCAGAAGAAAATGAATAAATGATTCAAACTCTTGAAATGACGATAACAACGGTGGCGGCGTTTCATCGTCGATAGATAACATTTGCTGGAACCGTTCAATCCGAACACACGACATTAAAACGCGAGAATATTCGTCCTGGTTATTGCATCATCACCTGACACCCCGGCGTAACTACACGGATCTGTTAGCGTTAGCATTAGCATCAGCGGCCCCGAGGAGCTGAAATTAAGATTAAAATGATCCATCAATTAGACACGAGGCGTCTGCGAGTGAAGCCGCTACTGTTAGCAACGGTCACATGATCACACGCCCGTACAGGAAGTGCTTCATGGCGGCGTTTCTTCAGAAGAACACAGAGATGACTCGATTTGTCAACTGTCAAAAAATAGTAACACAATAACTGAAACTATCTTCAGTCTGTCGCCGATTCAACGTTATATTTCGAGACGTTTTCTTCAATGACTTGATTTTTCGGGAACGTCAGTCGCTGAAAACTGTCCCGACATCGAGACTCGATCCTTCTGAGCTCGGCGGGTCGTGACCTCCAGTTTTTTTATAAAGAAGACACCCAGGGCTGCAATTTCCCCCAGGATGCATTGCGACAAAATGTATCCATATCTACGGAGAACTCAAGCTCAAGAGAGTCAAGCTTTGGTTCTTAACAAAGATCTTCTTGGACTCGACACGACCTCCTCGAACCGATCTGTGTCCGGATCGATAAACTTCTTCTTTGATTTCAAGGACGTTTTTAAACTTGATCAGAAGTTTTTTTAGTTTAAATATAAAACAAGATACAACCTTTTTAAAAGTCACAAGTCCTCCAACGTTTCTCTCCTTCTTTGAGCTCTCGGTAAATTCCTCGTCGTTCTTCGTCTTTAAAATGGTGCCGCGACCCGTTGAAGGGACAGTAACACGTATCTTGTAAAAAAAACTATAGTATTCTTGTAAAAACGTGACACATCATTGATCTGGTACTGACTATTGGAAGAACATTACGTGTTATTTAAATATTTCCCCGTGAAATGTTCCACCAGCAGATGGACTGTCGTCGCCGCCGACACGTTCGCCGTCACTTTAGCAAACGCAGCGTTCGGCGGATGATGGATGACGACGAGTCAAAGGTGTCTCGACTCCGGTGGAATATTTACACTCGTTATTATCGAGGGGGGAGACGAGGGGGGGGGACACCTGGGATTCAGCCAACCGGGTCTGTTTGGACTAGAAATGAGGCGACGTTCTTGAACAATGCTAACGTAGCAGAATGCTAACGTAGCAGAATGCTAACACGTCAAGTGTTGTCGCATCAAGAGTTGAGTCGCAGTCGGTTCAACTCAACCGCCGGAGCTGGACATGAGTCTGTGAAAGACCCCGTCCCCCCGGGGCCGCCGGGGTCTCATAAAAGCCTCTTGCGAATCTTTTCGTACGGGTTTTTTTTTTCCTCCCGGAGAAGTTTTTGTGAATTATTAAAATCGAATTAAAGTCGGACGCTCTCGGCGGCGCCGGAGATTTTAAACGAGCCCCGAACACGTCCACGGAGGGAGGAGGACGCGAGGAGTGTTGCCATCGTCCACGTGGAGGGGGAGGAGCCGAGACCCAGAGACCCCGAGACCCCGAGACCCCGAGACCCCGAGACCCCAAGACCAGTACAGACTCGAAGAGATCGATCTTCGGTCCGATCGTGGTCGAGTCGAAACTGTTTCTCTCGCATCATTTTCATCCTCGTATCCATTTACATCTTTCTTTCTGCATCATCATCATCATCATCATCATCATCATCATCATCATCATCATCATCATCATCATCATCATCATCCCTCCTTCGTGACCCTTTCCAGACCGGAGCATGCTCAGTGGGGGGTCGTGGGGGTCGAAGGTACGACTTGTACGAACAGTGTTGTTTGAATGCTGAGGACAGTAGCGTATTATGGATATGAAATGTGTATATTATGGAGAGTCAGCACAGGACCTTTGTGTGGGGGGTTGGTACTGATGTCGGGGGGGCGGGGGGGGGGGTGTTTGGGGGGTTCGGGGGGGTCTCACTTGAAAAGACGAACTTTTGGGTTTCTCAGCACAACGCTAACGTCGGGGAGTCTCGACTTCACCGGAAGAGGAATCTCAGTTAAAGAGGAAAAATGCTGTTTACAGGTCGTAACCTTTCCTATTTCTTTCACCAGAAACAGCGCCGCCTGTGGCCAGCGTCAGTACAGCATGGGTTCACTGACAGGGAAAGTGTTTTTCGATCCACGTAGACGATGAAACTGCAGGAAAAAAAAACAATGTGTTCAGTATTATCTCGAGAAACCAAACATTTGTTTCCCCCATTTTCTCTTAATACTTGCTGCTTAGAATTATTAATATTAACGAGTGCTGGTTTCATAATTTTCTAATTGACGATCAGGTGATGATTTATTTATTTATTTATCATTTATTTATTGGTTGTTTTATTTGTTGGTATGAAAAGATCAAGAAACATGTATCTAAAGGAAAATGCTTATAGAGGCTTTTTCTCTCTTTCTCTCCTTTTTTTCCAATTTTACAATAAAAGGAACAAATTGCGTAAATTCTTCTCATGTTCAAACTTTTTTGTTTCACTTTTAATGTCTCCTTTGAAAAACACAATTTATACGATTTATCAGCTTTATCTTCGTACGTCAACGATTAACGAAGATGATCTTAAAATAAAACATTTGAACATCAACTAGTATCAACTCTGGTGTCATTAAACATCAACTAGTATCAACTCTGGTGTCATTAAACATCAACTAGTATCAACTCTGGTGTCATTAAACATCAACTAGTATCAACTCTGGTGTCATTAAACATCAACTAGTATCAACTCTGGTGTCATTAAACATCAACGAGTATCAACTCTGGTGTCATTAAACATCAACTAGTATCAACTCTGGTGTCATTAAACATCAACTAGTATCAACTCTGGTGTCATTAAACATCAACTAGTATCAAATCTGGTGTCATTAAACATCAACTAGTATCAACTCTGGTGTCATTAAACATCAACTAGTATCAAATCTGGTGTCATTAAACATCAACTAGTATCAACTCTGGTGTCATTAAACATCAACTAGTATCAACTCTGGTGTCATTAATCATCAACTAGTATCAACTCTGGTGTCATTAAACATCAACTAGTATCAACTCTGGTGTCATTAAACATCAACTAGTATCAACTCTGGTGTCATTAATCATCAACTAGTATCAACTCTGGTGTCATTAAACATCAACTAGTATCAACTCTGGTGTCATTAAACATCAACTAGTATCAACTCTGGTGTCATTAAACATCAACTAGTATCAACTCTGGTGTCATTAAACATCTACTAGTATCAACTCTGGTGTCATTAAACATCAACTAGTATCAACTCTGGTGTCATTAAACATCAACTAGTATCGACTCTGGTGTCATTAAACATCAACTAGTATCAACTCTGGTGTCGTTAAACATCAACTAGTATCAACTCTGGTGTCATTAAACATCAACTAGTATCGACTCTGGTGACATTAAACATCAACTAGTATCAAATCTGGTGTCATTAAACATCAACTAGTATCAACTCTGGTGTCGTTAAACATCAACTAGTATCAACTCTGGTGTCATTAAACATCAACTAGTATCGACTCTGGTGTCATTAAACATCAACTAGTATCGACTCTGGTGTCATTAAACATCAACTAGTATCGACTCTGGTGACATTAAACATCAACTAGTATCGACTCTGGTGACATTAAACATCAACTAGTATCGACTCTGGTGTCATTAAACATCAACTAGTATCAAATCTGGTGTCATTAAACATCAACTAGTATCGACTCTGGTGACATTAAACATCAACTAGTATCAAATCTGGTGTCATTAAACATCAACTAGTATCAACTCTGCTGTCATTAAACAGCAACTAGTATCAACTCTGGTGTCATTAAACATCAACTAGTATCAACTCTGGTGTCATTAAACAGCAACTAGTATCGACTCTAGTGTCATTAAACATCAACTAGTATCAACTCTGGTGTCATTAAACATCAACTAGTATCAACTCTGGTGTCATTAAACATCAACTAGTATCAACTCTGGTGTCATTAAACATCAACTAGTATCAACTCTGGTGTCATTAAACATCAACTAGTATCAACTCTGGTGTCGTTAAACATCAACTAGTATCAACTCTGGTGTCATTAAACATCAACTAGTATCAACTCTGGTGTCTTTAAACATCAACTAGTATCAACTCTGGTGTCATTAAACATCAACTAGTATCAACTCTGGTGTCATTAAACATCAACTAGTATCAACTCTGGTGTCATTAAACATCAACTAGTATCAACTCTGGTGTCATTAAACATCAACTAGTATCAACTCTGGTGTCATTAAACATCAACTAGGATCAACTCTGGTGTCATTAAACATCAACTAGTATCAACTCTGGTGTCATTAAACATCAACTAGTATCAACTCTGGTGTCATTAAACATCAACTAGTATCAACTCTGGTGTCATTAAACATCAACTAGTATCAACTCTGGTGTCATTAAACATCAACTAGTATCAACTCTGGTGTCATTAAACATCAACTAGTATCAACTCTGGTGTCATTAAACATCAACTAGTATCAACTCTGGTGTCATTAAACATCAACTAGTATCAACTCTGGTGTCATTAAACATCAACTAGTATCAACTCTGGTGTCATTAAACATCAACTAGTATCAACTCTGGTGTCATGTAGTGAATGTTCTTCAAGACGCAGTAACTTCTCATCATGACCATGTTTTAATTATTACTTATAAAGTTGCTCTGAAATCTGGACGAACGAGAGGTTACGAGAGTCCATTATGACGTAATAATGGCTTCACTCCTCCTCCAGCTGTAATCACACTTTGTTTATACAACGAGTCCCTTGGAGGTGGAGACCATTGATGACGCATGGTGACAAACCTCCATGCTTGACCAATCAAAGCAGAGTGGGTGTGGTTATGGTCAACAAGATTTCATCTCCAGAACAACAAAATGTTTCAATGATGAAATAAAACCTGTTAAAATCATTAAAAAAAAAGTTTACAAGAGGCTAAAATTGTTTTAAAACAGTCGCAAATCAAAAGTGTTTACAAATGGAAATGTATCATTATGTTCAAAAGCTGGATTTAAAAATGTTGAACTATATTTAACTCCATTAAAAAAATGTGTAACACAATTTTTGAATCCGAAACTGGGTTTTTATGCACTTTTGTAACGACCGTCTGTAAAACGATTCAACATAATAATCCTAATATAATCATAAAACATTAGCGATTAAGTCACACGAGCAAATAAAGACAATTTCTCAGTTTCTCACAACCATTAACAAATGTCACACATTTGTAAATCGAGCTAAGCAATCGTATATTGAGTCACATTCGTAATTCAAGTTACAGCTGTGTTAATGGATTTACATATTTGCAAATCGAGTTACACATATAATTGCGTAACTTGATTTATAAATGTGTAACTTGATTTATAAATGTGTAACTTGATTTATAAATGTGTAACTCGATTTATAAATGTGTAACTTGATTTATAAATGTGTAACTCGATTTATAAATGAGTAACTTGATTTATAAATGTGTAACTCGATTTATAAATGAGTAACTTGATTTATAAATGTGTAACTCAATTTATAAATGCGTAACTTGATTTATAAATGTGTAACTCGATTTATAAATGTGTAACTCGATTTATAAATGCGTAACTTGATTTATAAATGTGTAACTCGATTTATAAATGTGTAACTTGATTTATAAATGTGTAACTTGATTTATAAATGTGTAACTTGATTTATAAATGAGTAACTTGATTTATAAATGTGTAACTTGATTTATGAATGTGTAACTCGATTTATAAATGTGTAACTCGATCTATAAATGCGTAACTTGATTTATAAATGAGTAACTTGATTTATAAATGTGTAACTTGATTTATAAATGTGTAACTTGATTTATAAATGAGTAACTTGATTTATAAATGTGTAACTCGATTTATAAATGTGTAACTTGATTTATAAATGTGTAACTCGATTTATAAATGAGTAACTTGATTTATAAATGTGTAACTCGATTTATAAATGTGTAACTTGATTTATAAATGTGTAACTTGATTTATAAATGTGTAACTCGATTTATAAATGTGTAACTCGATTTATAAATGAGTAACTTGATTTATAAATGTGTAACTTGATTTATAAATGAGTAACTTGATTTATAAATGTGTAACTTGATTTATAAATGTGTAACTTGATTTATAAATGTGTAACTTGATTTATAAATGTGTAACTTGATTTATAAATGTGTAACTCGATTTATAAATGTGTAACTTGATTTATAAATGTGTAACTCGATTTATAAATGAGTAACTTGATTTATAAATGTGTAACTCGATTTATAAATGAGTAACTTGATTTATAAATGTGTAACTTGATTTATAAATGTGTAACTTGATTTATAAATGTGTAACTTGATTTATAAATGTGTAACTCGATTTATAAATGTGTAACTTGATTTATAAATGTGTAACTCGATTTATAAATGAGTAACTTGATTTATAAATGTGTAACTTGATTTATAAATGTGTAACTCGATTTATAAATGAGTAACTTGATTTATAAATGTGTAACTTGATTTATAAATGTGTAACTTGATTTATAAATGTGTAACTTGATTTATAAATGTGTAACTCGATTTATAAATGTGTAACTTGATTTATAAATGTGTAACTCGATTTATAAATGAGTAACTTGATTTATAAATGTGTAACTCGATTTATAAATGTGTAACTCGATTTATAAATGTGTAACTTGATTTATAAATGTGTAACTTGATTTATAAATGTGTAACTCGATTTATAAATGAGTAACTTGATTTATAAATGTGTAACTCAATTTTTAAATGAGTAACTTGATTTATAAATGTGTAACTCGATTTATAAATGCGTAACTTGATTTATAAATGTGTAACTCGATTTATAAATGTGTAACTTGATTTATAAATGTGTAACTTGATTTATAAATGTGTAACTTGATTTATAAATGTGTAACTTGATTTATAAATGTGTAACTTGATTTATAAATGAGTAACTTGATTTATAAATGTGTAACTCGATTTATAAATGTGTAACTCGATTTATAAATGCGTAACTTGATTTATAAATGTGTAACTTGATTTATAAATGTGTAACTTGATTTATAAATGAGTAACTTGATTTATAAATGCGTAACTTGATTTATAAATGTGTAACTTGATTTATAAATGAGTAACTTGATTTATAAATGCGTTACTTGATTTATAAATGAGTAACTTGATTTATAAATGTGTAACTTGATTTATAAATGTGTAACTTGATTTATAAATGTGTAACTCGATTTATAAATGCGTTACTTGATTTATAAATGAGTAACTTGATTTATCGATGTGTAACTTGATTTATAAATGCGTTACTTGATTTATGAATGAGTAACTTGATTTATAAATGTGTAACTTGATTTATAAATGTGTAACTCGATTTATAAATGCGTAACTTGATTTATAAATGTGTAACTCGATTTATAAATGCGTAACTCGATTTATAAATGAGTAACTTGATTTATAAATGTGTAACTTGATTTATAAATGTGTAACTCGATTTATAAATGAGTAACTTGATTTATAAATGTACAACTCGATTTATAAATGCGTAACTTGATTTATAAATGAGTAACTCGATTTATAAATGAGTAACTTGATTTATAAATGTGTAACTTGATTTATAAATGAGTAACTCGATTTATAAATGAGTAACTTGATTTATAAATGCGTAACTTGATTTATAAATGAGTAACTCGATTTATAAATGTGTAACTTGATTTATAAATGCGTTACTTGATTTATAAATGAGTAACTTGATTTATAAATGTGTAACTCGATTTATAAATGTGTAACTCGATTTATAAATGTGTAACTCGATTTATAAATGTGTAACTTGATTTATAAATGAGTAACTTGATTTATAAATGTGTAACTTGATTTATAAATGTGTAACTCGATTTATAAATGTGTAACTTGATTTATAAATGTGTAACTTGATTTATAAATGTGTAACTTGATTTATAAATGTGTAACTCGATTTATAAATGTGTAACTCGATTTATAAATGCCTGACTTGATTTATAAATGTGTAACTTGATTTATAAATGTGTAACTCGATTTATAAATGTGTAACTCGATTTATAAATGTGTTACTTGATTTATAAATGCGTTACTTGATTTATAAATGTGTAACTCGATTTATAAATGTGTTACTTGATTTATAAATGCGTTACTTGATTTATAAATGAGTAACTCGATTTATAAATGTGTAACTTGATTTATAAATGCGTTACTTGATTTATAAATGAGTAACTTGATTTATAAATGTGTAACTCGATTTATAAATGTGTAACTCGATTTATAAATGTGTAACTCGATTTATAAATGTGTAACTTGATTTATAAATGAGTAACTTGATTTATAAATGTGTAACTTGATTTATAAATGTGTAACTCGATTTATAAATGTGTAACTTGATTTATAAATGCGTAACTTGATTTATAAATGTGTAACTTGATTTATAAATGTGTAACTTGATTTATAAATGAGTAACTTGATTTATAAATGTGTAACTTGATTTATAAATGTGTAACTCGATTTATAAATGTGTAACTTGATTTATAAATGTGTAACTTGATTTATAAATGTGTAACTTGATTTATAAATGTGTAACTCGATTTATAAATGTGTAACTCGATTTATAAATGCCTGACTTGATTTATAAATGTGTAACTTGATTTATAAATGTGTAACTCGATTTATAAATGTGTAACTTGATTTATAAATGTGTTACTTGATTTATAAATGTGTAACTCGATTTATAAATGTGTAACTCGATTTATAAATGCCTGACTTGATTTATAAATGTGTAACTTGATTTATAAATGAGTAACTTGATTTATAGATGTGTAACTTGATTTATAAATGTGTAACTTGATTTATAAATGTGTAACTCGATTTATAAATGCGTTACTTGATTTATAAATGCGTAACTCGATTTATAAATGTGTAACTCGATTTATAAATGCGTAACTTGATTTATAAATGAGTAACTTGATTTATAAATGTGTAACTCGATTTATAAATGTGTAACTTGATTTATAAATGTGTAACTTGATTTATAAATGTGTAACTTGATTTATAAATGAGTAACTTGATTTATAAATGAGTAACTTGATTTATAAATGTGTAACTTGATTTATAAATGTGTAACTTGATTTATAAATGTGTAACTTGATTTATAAATGAGTAACTTGATTTATAAATGTGTAACTTGATTTATAAATGTGTAACTCGATTTATAAATGTGTAACTTGATTTATAAATGTGTAACTTGATTTATAAATGTGTAACTCGACTTATAAATGTGTAACTTGATTTATAAATGAGTAACTTGATTTATAAATGTGTAACTTGATTTATAAATGTGTATCTTGATTTATAAATGCGTAACTTGATTTATAAATGTGTAACTTGATTTATAAATGCGTAACTTGATTTATAAATGCGAAACTTGATTTATAAATGAGTAACTTGATTTATAAATGAGTAACTTGATTTTTAAATGTGTAACTTGATTTATAAATGTGTAACTTGATTTATAAATGTGTAACTTGATTTATAAATGAGTAACTTGATTTATAAATGTGTAACTTGATTTATAAATGTGTAACTTGATTTATAAATGTGTAACTTGATTTATAAATGTGTAACTTGATTTATAAATGAGTAACTTGATTTATAAATGAGTAACTTGATTTATAAATGAGTAACTTGATTTATAAATGAGTAACTTGATTTTTAAATGAGTAACTTGATTTATAAATGTGTAACTTGATTTATAAATGTGTAACTTGATTTATAAATGTGTAACTTGATTTATAAATGCGTAACTTGATTTATAAATGTGTAACTTGATTTATAAATGCGTAACTTGATTTATAAATGAGTAACTTGATTTATAAATGTGTAACTCGATTTATAAATGTGTAACTCGATTTATAAATATGTAACTTGATTTATAAATGTGTAACTTGATTTATAAATGTGTAACTTGATTTATAAATGCGTAACTTGATTTATAAATGAGTAACTTGATTTATAAATGAGTAACTTGATTTATAAATGTGTAACTTGATTTATAAATGTGTAACTCGATTTATAAATGCGTAACTTGATTTATAAATGAGTAACTTGATTTATAAATGTGTAACTTGATTTATAAATGTGTAACTCGATTTATAAATGTGTAACTTGATTTATAAATGTGTAACTCGATTTATAAATGAGTAACTTGATTTATAAATGTGTAACTTGATTTATAAATGAGTAACTTGATTTATAAATGTGTAACTTGATTTATAAATGAGTAACTTGATTTATAAATGAGTAACTTGATTTATAAATGAGTAACTTGATTTATAAATGAGTAACTTGATTTATAAATGAGTAACTTGATTTATAAATGTGTAACTTGATTTATAAATGTGTAACTTGATTTATAAATGAGTAACTTGATTTATAAATGAGTAACTTGATTTATAAATGAGTAACTTGATTTATAAATGAGTAACTTGATTTATAAATGTGTAACTCGATTTATAAATGCGTAACTTGATTTATAAATGAGTAACTTGATTTATAAATGTGTAACTCGATTTATAAATGCGTAACTTGATTTATAAATGAGTAACTTGATTTATAAATGTGTAACTTGATTTATAAATGAGTAACTTGATTTATAAATGCGTAACTTGATTTATAAATGAGTAACTTGATTTATAAATGTGTAACTTGATTTATAAATGAGTAACTTGATTTATAAATGTGTAACTTGATTTATAAATGCGTAACTTGATTTATAAATGTGTAACTCGATTTATAAATGAGTAACTTGATTTATAAATGTGTAACTCGAATTATAAATGCGTAACTTGATTTATAAATGTGTAACTTGATTTATAAATGCGTAACTTGATTTATAAATGAGTAACTTGATTTATAAATGTGTAACTTGATTTATAAATGCGTAACTTGATTTATAAATGAGTAACTTGATTTATAAATGAGTAACTTGATTTATAAATGTGTAACTTGATTTATAAATGAGTAACTTGATTTATAAATGAGTAACTTGATTTATAAATGAGTAACTTGATTTATAAATGCGTAACTTGATTTATAAATGTGTAACTTGATTTATAAATGCGTTACTTGATTTATAAATGTGAAACTTGATTTATAAATGTGTAACTTGATTTATAAATGTGTAACTTGATTTATAAATGAGTAACTTGATTTATAAATGTGTAACTCGATTTATAAATGTGTAACTTGATTTATAAATGTGTAACTTGATTTATAAATGAGTAACTTGATTTATAAATGTGTAACTTGATTTATAAATGAGTAACTTGATTTATAAATGAGTAACTTGATTTATAAATGTGTAACTTGATTTATAAATGTGCAACTTGATTTATAAATGAGTAACTTGATTTATAAATGAGTAACTTGATTTATAAATGTGTAACTTGATTTATAAATGTGTAACTTGATTTATACATGTGTAACTTGATTTATAAATGAGTAACTTGATTTATAAATGAGTAACTTGATTTATAAATGAGTAACTTGATTTATAAATGAGTAACTTGATTTATAAATGTGTAACTTGATTTATAAATGTGTAACTTGATTTATACATGTGTAACTTGATTTATAAATGTGTAACTTGATTTATAAATGCGTAACTTGATTTATAAATGTGTAACTCGATTTATAAATGCGTAACTTGATTTATAAATGTGTAACTCGATTTATAAATGAGTAACTTGATTTATAAATGTGTAACTTGATTTATAAATGTGTAACTCGATTTATAAATGTGTAACTTGATTTATAAATGTGTAACTTGATTTATAAATGTGTAACTTGATTTATAAATGTGTAACTCGATTTATAAATGTGTAACTTGATTTATAAATGAGTAACTTGATTTATAAATGAGTAACTTGATTTATAAATGAGTAACTTGATTTATAAATGCGTAACTTGATTTATAAATGTGTAACTTGATTTATAAATGCGTTACTTGATTTATAAATGTGTAACTTGATTTATAAATGTGTAACTTGATTTATAAATGTGTAACTTGATTTATAAATGAGTAACTTGATTTATAAATGTGTAACTCGATTTATAAATGTGTAACTTGATTTATAAATGTGTAACTTGATTTATAAATGAGTAACTTGATTTATAAATGAGTAACTTGATTTATAAATGTGTAACTTGATTTATAAATGAGTAACTTGATTTATAAATGTGTAACTTGATTTATAAATGAGTAACTTGATTTATAAATGAGTAACTTGATTTATAAATGTGTAACTTGATTTATAAATGAGTAACTTGATTTATAAATGAGTAACTTGATTTATAAATGAGTAACTTGATTTATAAATGAGTAACTTGATTTATAAATGTGCAACTTGATTTATAAATGAGTAACTTGATTTATAAATGAGTAACTTGATTTATAAATGTGCAACTTGATTTATAAATGAGTAACTTGATTTATAAATGAGTAACTTGATTTATAAATGTGCAACTTGATTTATAAATGAGTAACTTGATTTATAAATGAGTAACTTGATTTATAAATGTGTAACTTGATTTATAAATGTGTAACTTGATTTATACATGTGTAACTTGATTTATAAATGAGTAACTTGATTTATAAATGAGTAACTTGATTTATAAATGAGTAACTTGATTTATAAATGTGTAACTTGATTTATACATGTGTAACTTGATTTATAAATGTGTAACTTGATTTATAAATGCGTAACTTGATTTATAAATGTGTAACTCGATTTATAAATGCGTAACTTGATTTATAAATGTGTAACTCGATTTATAAATGAGTAACTTGATTTATAAATGTGTAACTCGATTTATAAATGAGTAACTTGATTTATAAATGCGTAACTTGATTTATAAATGAGTAACTTGATTTATAAATGTGTAACTCGATTTATAAATGCGTAACTTGATTTATAAATGTGTAACTTGATTTATAAATGCGTAACTTGATTTATAAATGAGTAACTTGATTTATGAATGTGTAACTCGATTTATAAATGCGTAACTTGATTTATAAATGTGTAACTTGATTTATAAATGAGTAACTTGATTTATAAATGTGTAACTTGATTTATAAATGAGTAACTTGATTTATAAATGTGTAACTTGATTTATAAATGAGTAACTTGATTTATAAATGAGTAACTTGATTTATAAATGAGTAACTTGATTTATAAATGCGTAACTTGATTTATAAATGTGTAACTTGATTTATGAATGTGTAACTTGATTTATAAATGAGTAACTTGATTTATAAATGTGTAACTTGATTTATAAATGAGTAACTTGATTTATAAATGTGTAACTTGATTTATAAATGAGTAACTCGATTTATAAATGTGTAACTTGATTTATAAATGAGTAACTAGTTTATGAATGAGTAACTTGATTTATAAATGAGTAACTTGATTTATAAATGTGTAACTTGATTTATAAATGTGTAACTTGATTTATAAATGTGTAACTTGATTTATAAATGTGTAACTTGATTTATAAATGTGTAACTTGATTTATAAATGAGTAACTTGATTTATAAATGAGTAACTTGATTTATAAATGAGTAACTTGATTTATAAATGAGTAACTTGATTTATAAATGAGTAACTTGATTTATAAATGTGTAACTTGATTTATAAATGTGTAACTTGATTTATAAATGAGTAACTTGATTTATAAATGAGTAACTTGATTTATAAATGAGTAACTTGATTTATAAATGAGTAACTTGATTTATAAATGTGTAACTCGATTTATAAATGCGTAACTTGATTTATAAATGAGTAACTTGATTTATAAATGTGTAACTCGATTTATAAATGCGTAACTTGATTTATAAATGAGTAACTTGATTTATAAATGTGTAACTTGATTTATAAATGAGTAACTTGATTTATAAATGCGTAACTTGATTTATAAATGAGTAACTTGATTTATAAATGTGTAACTTGATTTATAAATGAGTAACTTGATTTATAAATGTGTAACTTGATTTATAAATGCGTAACTTGATTTATAAATGTGTAACTCGATTTATAAATGAGTAACTTGATTTATAAATGTGTAACTCGAATTATAAATGCGTAACTTGATTTATAAATGTGTAACTTGATTTATAAATGCGTAACTTGATTTATAAATGAGTAACTTGATTTATAAATGTGTAACTTGATTTATAAATGCGTAACTTGATTTATAAATGAGTAACTTGATTTATAAATGAGTAACTTGATTTATAAATGTGTAACTTGATTTATAAATGAGTAACTTGATTTATAAATGAGTAACTTGATTTATAAATGAGTAACTTGATTTATAAATGCGTAACTTGATTTATAAATGTGTAACTTGATTTATAAATGCGTTACTTGATTTATAAATGTGAAACTTGATTTATAAATGTGTAACTTGATTTATAAATGTGTAACTTGATTTATAAATGAGTAACTTGATTTATAAATGTGTAACTCGATTTATAAATGTGTAACTTGATTTATAAATGTGTAACTTGATTTATAAATGAGTAACTTGATTTATAAATGTGTAACTTGATTTATAAATGAGTAACTTGATTTATAAATGAGTAACTTGATTTATAAATGTGTAACTTGATTTATAAATGTGCAACTTGATTTATAAATGAGTAACTTGATTTATAAATGAGTAACTTGATTTATAAATGTGTAACTTGATTTATAAATGTGTAACTTGATTTATACATGTGTAACTTGATTTATAAATGAGTAACTTGATTTATAAATGAGTAACTTGATTTATAAATGAGTAACTTGATTTATAAATGAGTAACTTGATTTATAAATGTGTAACTTGATTTATAAATGTGTAACTTGATTTATACATGTGTAACTTGATTTATAAATGTGTAACTTGATTTATAAATGCGTAACTTGATTTATAAATGTGTAACTCGATTTATAAATGCGTAACTTGATTTATAAATGTGTAACTCGATTTATAAATGAGTAACTTGATTTATAAATGTGTAACTTGATTTATAAATGTGTAACTCGATTTATAAATGTGTAACTTGATTTATAAATGTGTAACTTGATTTATAAATGTGTAACTTGATTTATAAATGTGTAACTCGATTTATAAATGTGTAACTTGATTTATAAATGAGTAACTTGATTTATAAATGAGTAACTTGATTTATAAATGAGTAACTTGATTTATAAATGCGTAACTTGATTTATAAATGTGTAACTTGATTTATAAATGCGTTACTTGATTTATAAATGTGTAACTTGATTTATAAATGTGTAACTTGATTTATAAATGTGTAACTTGATTTATAAATGAGTAACTTGATTTATAAATGTGTAACTCGATTTATAAATGTGTAACTTGATTTATAAATGTGTAACTTGATTTATAAATGAGTAACTTGATTTATAAATGAGTAACTTGATTTATAAATGTGTAACTTGATTTATAAATGAGTAACTTGATTTATAAATGTGTAACTTGATTTATAAATGAGTAACTTGATTTATAAATGAGTAACTTGATTTATAAATGTGTAACTTGATTTATAAATGAGTAACTTGATTTATAAATGAGTAACTTGATTTATAAATGAGTAACTTGATTTATAAATGAGTAACTTGATTTATAAATGTGCAACTTGATTTATAAATGAGTAACTTGATTTATAAATGAGTAACTTGATTTATAAATGTGCAACTTGATTTATAAATGAGTAACTTGATTTATAAATGAGTAACTTGATTTATAAATGTGCAACTTGATTTATAAATGAGTAACTTGATTTATAAATGAGTAACTTGATTTATAAATGTGTAACTTGATTTATAAATGTGTAACTTGATTTATACATGTGTAACTTGATTTATAAATGAGTAACTTGATTTATAAATGAGTAACTTGATTTATAAATGAGTAACTTGATTTATAAATGTGTAACTTGATTTATACATGTGTAACTTGATTTATAAATGTGTAACTTGATTTATAAATGCGTAACTTGATTTATAAATGTGTAACTCGATTTATAAATGCGTAACTTGATTTATAAATGTGTAACTCGATTTATAAATGAGTAACTTGATTTATAAATGTGTAACTCGATTTATAAATGAGTAACTTGATTTATAAATGCGTAACTTGATTTATAAATGAGTAACTTGATTTATAAATGTGTAACTCGATTTATAAATGCGTAACTTGATTTATAAATGTGTAACTTGATTTATAAATGCGTAACTTGATTTATAAATGAGTAACTTGATTTATGAATGTGTAACTCGATTTATAAATGCGTAACTTGATTTATAAATGTGTAACTTGATTTATAAATGAGTAACTTGATTTATAAATGTGTAACTTGATTTATAAATGAGTAACTTGATTTATAAATGTGTAACTTGATTTATAAATGAGTAACTTGATTTATAAATGAGTAACTTGATTTATAAATGAGTAACTTGATTTATAAATGCGTAACTTGATTTATAAATGTGTAACTTGATTTATGAATGTGTAACTTGATTTATAAATGAGTAACTTGATTTATAAATGTGTAACTTGATTTATAAATGAGTAACTTGATTTATAAATGTGTAACTTGATTTATAAATGAGTAACTTGATTTATAAATGAGTAACTTGATTTATAAATGCGTAACTTGATTTATAAATGTGTAACTTGATTTATGAATGTGTAACTTGATTTATAAATGAGTAACTTGATTTATAAATGTGTAACTTGATTTATAAATGAGTAACTTGATTTATAAATGTGTAACTTGATTTATAAATGAGTAACTCGATTTATAAATGAGTAACTTGATTTATAAATGAGTAACTTGATTTATAAATGTGTAACTTGATTTATAAATGTGTAACTTGATTTATAAATGTGTAACTTGATTTATAAATGTGTAACTTGATTTATAAATGTGTAACTTGATTTATAAATGTGTAACACACACACACACACACACTCAGACACACACACACACACACACACACACACTTGAATATTCAATAAAATTATATTTTTAATCATAAAACCTTCACTGATGTAAACTAACCTGCTCCGGTCAGCAGAGGGCGCTGTTGGCGCTTCTCTTCAGTCATGATGGAGGAGCAGACAGTGAAGGTCAGTGAAGGTCATGATAATCAATAAATATTGATCTGATAATGAGTAAATAATCAATAAACATTGATCTGATTATGAATTTTTTTTAAAATTGAGTTTGAATTTAATAAATAATAAATAAATATTGATCTGATAATGAATAAATATCGATCTGATAATAAATAAATAATAAATATTGATCTGGTCACGTTTCTCTTCAGTGGGAGGAACAAAAGGGAATCTTATCTTAACTTAAAGTCCAGGAGCGTCAAAGTTTAAACGTCAACTTTAGTTTCCATCATTTAAAATGCAAGACAACTGACGCAGTAAAAATAGGAATATTGTTGGGAATGAGCTGCTCCTTGTTAGTTTGTGAACTTTTTTTGTTAAAGCAACAATTTGTACAATTAAAAAATGTTGTTTCTGGCGACCCCGCGTGTCGGCAAAGTGTAACTGCAATGCTATAAACTACACAATCACTGAACACATTTATTTATCAAATTTAAACCTTGATTCCCTGTTTTAATAATATAAATTATAAAGAAAAACAACATTTTGACTATTTGTATTAGTCTATTAAAGTACCCAGTAATATATAACCTTTTTTTAGTACTTTGTTACAGCAACAAATAATGCAATACTGTACTTTAAGTTACTTGTTAGTATATTTGTCATGAATTGTTTCTTATGTTAATTTCATTTGATGTTATTACTCGTTAATGTTTAACATTATTTTTATTTACCTTTCGACCAAAGTGTGAATGTAAATCATCTCGTACAGATATTTTCAAATATTTTTAATCTCTCAAGCCTTTTCTACTTCTCTGAAGTATTCTTGTCGTAGTTTTATCGTCAAATATCTTTAAGGTCAGTGAAAGTTTTTTTATATTCTTCCAGTTTTACTGACTGATGGATGTAATGACATCTGTTGGACACCAGGTGGCAGCAGCGTCCCTGGACTTCTTCACAGTTTGATCCGTCAGTTCTTTCGTCACCAAAGTGTCGACAGAATCTTCAAATAGTTCATGGATCCAGATGGTAATCGACATCTATCCTCAATCATGTGTTTTGAGTGATTCGTGGAACAGATCAACACGCAGGCGTCGCTTTAACACTTTAATACAAGAAAACCTCAGATATAAACACATCAGTGACTAAAACTATGAAACAAGGTAATATTGCAGTTCAAACTTCTATACACAAACAAATGTACACGATACAAAACACATATTTACACTCTTTATATATTATTATATTTTCAACTGAAGTCCGGCGGCTCGAAGACGTTTTCACAGAAGAGAGAGTCACATGTTGGGGGTACTGTAGGTAGTTTTTACACGCAGTTGTTGGATCCTGTGTACTTCGGTCATTGTGTCGTCACCAAGTGTTTTACTACACAACACTTCAGCGCCGGAGAGTCACACACTTGTGAAGGTGAAAGTATTTACAAGACTCGTCGACGGGTGAAAAAAAGATCCATGAATCGGTCGAACGAAGACGCGTCTCTGACAGGAAAGCTTCTGATTGGTCCAGACGCTCCCGGACACGAGGCGGTACTTTTCCACACGTATGATCCGAGCTTCTGAACCGGTCACATGGCAGACGTATGATCTCACGCATGTCGCAGTTGCACCGTCTGACCACTAGAGGGTTTTCGTCTCCATTTCAAACACCTGCTAAATCCCATCACAGCGAAGCCCTTCCAGTAGTGATCAGAACCGAAAACTGTTCCCGTCGAACCCGATCAGCATCACAGCCAACGTGATTTTTCTGAATGGTTATCGTTTGTTTTCCGTTTAAACGTGTAGATGTTACGTCACACGTTAACTTTTGCAAAGTGAATGAAAAGATTCAGAAGTATTAGTACAAGTATTAGCAATACTTTTTTTTCAATACTGGTAAATAGGGCTGAACGTTTTCTTTCCCATTTAAAAGAATGCAATTTTCAACAAAAATAAAAAATACTTGATTCTACACTAGAGGGAAGAAAAAACAAAACAACTACAAACATGTACGTGTTTTTTGCTTGTATAAAAATAATGTTTTAATTCCATTGATTTAGCAAGTTTTATTTATGTTTTTCACTCACATCTGAGTGAGATTTATTTGTTATTTTGTCCACCTCAGGTTTTTAAAGTATTTTAAAGGTTTAAATAAAGATGTTTAGTTAAAATTAATTCATGTATGGTTTCATCAGAACACGCAGAGTAAAGAAAATAGTATTTTTCATTTAAAAACTCTATTGTTCCAGTGAGTTCTGGAGTCACGAAGGTAAAGAAATATTCGACAACAAACGCACAACTCCGTCTTCGAGCCGCCGACTCGACACATTTATGTACACACACACACACACACACACACACACACACACACACACACACACACACACACACACACACACACACACACACACACACACACACACACACACACACACACACACACACACACACACACACACACACACACACACACACACACACACACACACACACACACACACACACACGTCGCTACAACAGCAGCAGGAGGACCAGGACCAGGACACAAGAGGTTCCCGTGGGCTGCGGCGCCCCCTGGCTGTGAGGCCGAGGCACCCGCGGCGAGTTCTGCCTCAGTCTGCTGGGGGGCAGCGCCTTCAGGTCCTCCAGGGCGCCGAAGGCCGCCATGGAGAACTCGGGGTCCCCCGTGGTCAGCAGGTCGAAGACGCAGGACTGGAAGTACACGTCCTCCACCTGCAGGGTCTCCCTGCACCTGGCCGTGGCGCGCTCCACCGTGTACACCTGGTGAGGCGGCCTCAGGCGGCCCGGGTCGGCTGAGGCCGGGCGGCGCTGCTGGTTCTGGCGGCCCAGGGTGTGCTCCTTGATGAGCTCGTTGCGGGGGCAGCCGTGCAGGCAGAGCTGCAGACCCGTGTCCTCGGAGAAGTCCAGCGTGTCCTCGGGCATGCGGATGGCGAAGGTCAGGTAGCTGCCCACGCGCCGGATGATGATGGAGGTGCCGATGTACCGGGCCTGGATCTTCACCTGCCGGCCCGGACCGGACCCGCCGCGCTCCGAGACGCTCAGGCTGCCGCTCTTGCCTCCGCTGCGGCTCCCGTCCTGGAAGGCCAGGGGCAGGTCTTCGGTGGTGGCCTGGTAGACCTTCTGCTCGGTGCAGCCGTGGTACGTCTTGAAGATCACGGTGATCTGGAACAAAAGGTTTCATCATGAGACTGATGTTCTGATGAGGATGTGAAGAAAACATGAATATAATACAAATATTCAATAAAATGTATTTAATAAATGAATGTTTTCAAGAGAAGACGTGAAGAACATTCAAATGAACTCCAGCAACAATATCTGTTTGACTTAAAACTAAGATAAACCTAGTTAATGTTGCCATTAAATACAAAAACAAAGATACAGTGATGACTGAGGACGAGAGGATACAGTGGCGACTGAGGACGAGAGGATAGAGTGGCAACTGAGGACGAGAGGATACAGTGATGACTGAGGACGAGAGGATACAATGACTTGGGACAAGAGGATACAGTGGCGACTGAGGACGAGAGGATACAGTGATGACTGAGGACGAGGGGATACAGTGATGACTGAGGTCGAGAGGATACAGTGATGACTGAGGACGAGAGGATACAGTGGCGACTGGGGACGAGAGGATACAGTGGCGACTGAGGACGAGAGGATACAGTGACAACTAGGGACAAGAGGATACAGTGGCGACTGAGGACGAGAGGATACAGTGATGACTGAGGACGAGAGGATACAGTGGCAACTGAGGACGAGAGGATAAAGTGACGACTGGGGACAAGGGGATACAGTGGCGACTGAGGACGAGAGGATACAGTGGCGACTGAGGACGAGAGGATACAGTGATGACTGAGGACGAGAGGATACAGTGATGACTGAGGACGAGAGGATACAGTGATGACTGGGGACGAGAGGATACAGTGGCGACTGAGGACGAGAGGATACAGTGATGACTTAGGACGAGAGGATACAGTGGCAACTGAGGACGAGAGGATACAATGACTTGGGACAAGAGGATACAGTGATGACTGAGGTCGAGAGGATACAGTGATGACTGAGGACGAGAGGATACAGTGACGACTGGGGACAAGAGGATACAGTGATGACTGAGGTCGAGAGGATACAGTGAGTCCAGCAGCTTTTAAAGAACAAGATCAAATTGAAGAAAAATTAAAAATAAAGTACATTATTTGTTAAAATCTTCATTCAAATGTTGCTTCTGCTGAAAGTTTGTAGAAGAAAAATATGAATATAGATATTTAATTAAATCAGGTTTCATTTAAATGTCGGTGTAGGAACAAAGTATAATCTGTATATTTTAAATGTGTATTATCTGTTTACATGTTTTTATTCTTCTCTGAAGTTCAGGAGCCACAAAGAGGTTTTGAAGAAGCCACATTTGGCCCTGGAGCCCTGATGAAGAACCTTTGATCTGGATCAAGTGAAGGAACATTTCATTTCCTCAGGGGCCACGTTTTGAACAGTCGAGCAGGAGGACCCGAGTCAGTTGAGGAGCCGTCGTGGCAAAAAATACTACAAAAATCAAGCAATAATAAATAAATAATAGAAACAAATACTAAATTAAATTGATAGTTTCCACATGACCTTTGACCTCATGAATAATACAGTCATTATTAACAAACAATCAATGTGTCGTGATGCGGTCGAATAGTCGTGACACTTTACCTCAAATATATTAAACATTTGTACATAAATATACAGTATATATATTACTAAAGTTTTTTCTCTACATTAAAAACTTTAATTTCTCTTTTAATTACAGAATTTATCTTTATAAAAAGTTCATAAGGTTGTTTTTTTAATTCATTAAATATATTAAAGGGAAATAATGGTCACGACACGTTAGAAGGAACTTTCACATGTCATTCTAATCTCAACCAGCAGGCGGCAGCAGTGATCCAAACATCCAGGTGGACACGTGTGTTCAGTGTCTCCAGTGATTGAGGAGATACTAGTGTTTGTTGTGAGACGTACACGTTGGTACAGAACTTATCAAAGTAACTTTAATGTTTCAAACCTTTGTGTCTTCAAACAACAACTTAAATACTCATAAATATTACATACCAGTTAAATATTGTTCAAATAAATATTGATTTTGTGTCCCCTATGATTTTTATTTATTTATTTGGAGTTTTGGAAGATTTATTCATTTATTTTCATTTATTTTTGTCGTGATATTTTCAGTAAAGTTGGAAAAAAATATGAATATATATTTTTTCACAATAGTACTTTAACAGAACTGCATCTACTTTTTTTATTCTTTAAATTTAAATTTACGTATTTAATAAGTATTTTAAATTAAGTTATTCCAGCTTTCAAATCATATTTCATTTTAAATCATAGTTTGTTAATGTTTTATATTTTAAATAAGTATAAAATAAAGGAATTCATTTGATTAATTACAATTAACATGTAAAATATTCATAATAAATTCACAATTAACTAAGATATTGTTCCGTTACGTCCTCCACAGCTAAAGGAAGACGAGAGGATACAGTGATGACTGAGGACGAGAGGATACAGTGATGAATGAGGACGAGAGGATACAGTGATGACTGAGGACGAGAGGATACAGTGTTGACTGAGGACGAGAGGATACAGTGATGAATGAGGACGAGAGGATACAGTGTTGACTGAGGACGAGAGGATACAGTGATGACTGAGGACGAGAGGATACAGTGATGACTGAGGACGAGAGGATACAGTGTTGACTGAGGACGAGAGGATACAGTGATGACTGAGGACGAGAGGATACAGTGATGACTGAGGACGAGAGGATACAGTGTTGACTGAGGACGAGAGGATACAGTGATGACTGAGGACGAGAGGATACAGTGTTGACTGAGGACGAGAGGATACAGTGTTGACTGAGGACGAGAGGATACAGTGATGACTGAGGACGAGAGGATACAGTGACTCCGGCAGCTTTTAAGGCTGATGTTTGTACATATTTGGTTTGAAAACAAATGAAAGCAGTTACGACTTCATCAAGAGTCATGTGGTCTGTAAATACTACAACACCAGAGTCAAGTACTGGACAATACTACACATAAATACTTGTTACTACACTATCAAAACACCAGAGTCAAGTAATGGACAATACTACACATATATACTTGTTACTACACTATCACAACACCAGAGTCAATTACTGGACAATACTACACATATATACTTGTTACTACACTATCAAAACACCAGAGTCAAGTACTGGACAATACTACACATATATACTTGTTACTACACTATCAAAACACCAGAGTCAAGTACTGGACAATACTACACATATATACTTGTTACTACACTATCACAACACCAGAGTCAAGTACTGGACAATACTACACATATATACTTGTTACTACACTATCAAAACACCAGAGTCAAGTACTGGACAATACTACACATATATACTTGTTACTACACTATCACAACACCAGAGTCATGTACTGGACAATACTACACATATATACTTGTTACTACACTATCAAAACACCAGAGTCAAGTACTGGACAATACTACACATATATACTTGTTACTACACTATCAAAACACCAGAGTCAAGTACTGGACAATACTACACATATATACTTGTTACTACACTATCACAACACCAGAGTCAAGTACTGGACAATACTACACATATATACTTGTTACTACACTATCACAACACCAGAGTCAAGTACTGGACAATACAACACATATATACTTGTTACTACACTATCACAACACCAGAGTCTAGTACTGGACAATACTACACATATATACTTGTTACTACACTATCACAACACCAGAGTCTAGTACTGGACAATACTACACATATATACTTGTTACTACACTATCACAACACCAGAGTCTAGTACTGGACAATACTACACATATATACTTGTTACTACACTATCACAACACCAGAGTCAAGTACTGGACAATACTACACATATATACTTGTTACTACACTATCACAACACCAGAGTCAAGTACTGGACAATACTACACATATATATACTTGTTACTACACTATCACAACACCAGAGTCAAGTACTGGACAATACTACACATATATATACTTGTTACTATCTATCACTATATATAACTATATATCTTATCGCGATATTCTTGTCAATACACACTCCTAACACACACACACACACGTAAAGACTATAAAGGTTTCTAAATTAATTTGATTCTATGATAACAGTGGAGTACCCAGAGTAAACAATTTCCCAAAGGAGACCTCCTGAGGATCAATAAAGTTCTACCAAACCTAAAGAACAAAGTAAATCAATCTGTTGAAACTCATGAATTCCTTCAGCTCAGTCTGAACAAACATGATCGACTATAAAGCCTCGAGTGAAGCTTAAAAGAAAAACAAACCTGTTTGTCTAACTGTGTTTGTTAAACCTTTGCAAATAGAAGCTGGATTTTAAAACAAATGCTAAAGAAAATCCAACACACTCGACCCAAACCACGACTTCTGCACCTGAAACAAGCCGGTTCTGGTCCAACTGTTGAATATTTTTCCACATCAGTCCACAGTGAAAGGAGACGTTAATTATTTGACCAGAGGGTGAGAAAACATTCCTGCTAGACCTTGTTAATCACAACCATATGACCCTGATCCAGCACTGGAGCGAGACCCTGATCCAGCACTGGAGCGAGACCCTGATCCAGCACTGGAGCGAGACCCTGATCCAGCACTGGAGCGAGAACCTGATCCAGCACTGGAGCGAGACCCTGATCCAACACTGGAGCGAGACCCTGATCCAACACTGGAGCGAGACCCTGATCCAACACTGGAGCGAGACCCTGATCCAACACTGGAGCGAGACCCTGATCCAGCACTGGAGCGAGACCCTGATCCAGCACTGGAGCGAGACCCTGATCCAGCACTGGAGCGAGACCCTGATCCAGCACTGGAGCGAGAACCTGATCCAGCACTGGAGCGAGACCCTGATCCAACACTGGAGCGAGACCCTGATCCAACACTGGAGCGAGACCCTGATCCAACACTGGAGCGAGACCCTGATCCAGCACTGGAGCGAGACCCTGATCCAGCACTGGAGCGAGACCCTGATCCAGCACTGGAGCGAGACCCTGATCCAGCACTGGAGCGAGACCCTGATCCAGCACTGGAGCGAGCGAGACCCTGATCCAGCACTGGAGCGAGACCCTGATCCAGCACTGGAGCGAGACCCTGATCCAGCACTGGAGCGAGACCCTGATCCAGCACTGGAGCGAGACCCTGATCCAGCACCGGAGCGAGACCCTGATCCAGCACCAGGAGGACCAGGAATGTTGAGGCTGAACCACCATAAATGTTCCACGCTTTAGAGCCCAGATCACTGCAGAGAACCCAGAGGCTCATGATGGCCGTGAGCAAATATCCAAACACACACATATATATAGATATATATATACGTTTATCACAATAATCTCAGTTATGTTGTTTAAAATTACTGCATTTGTTCATATGTACAATTGAACTTCCGGCCAATTGATGGCAGCAGTCCTTAGATCCTCCACAGCTTTAAGAAGAATGAGGCAATGACTGAGGACGAGAGGATACAGTGAGTCCAGCAGCTTTTAAAGCTGATGTTTGGACATATTTTATTGTGTATATACTACACATATATACTTGTTACTACACTATCACAACACCAGAGTCATGTACTGGACAATACTACACATATATACTTGTTACTACACTATCGCAACACCAGAGTCATGTACTAGACAATACTACACATATATACTTGTTACTACACTATCACAACACCAGAGTCAAGTACTGGACAATACTACACATATATACTTGTTACAACACTATCACAACACCAGAGTCAAGTACTGGACAATACTACACATATATACTTGTTACTACACTATCGCAACACCAGAGTCATGTACTGGACAATACTACACACATATATACTTGTTACTACACTATCGCAACACCAGAGTCATGTACTGGACAATACTAAACATATATACTTGTTACTACACTATGACAACACCAGAGTCAAGTACTGGACAATACTACACATATATACTTGTTACTACACTATCACAACACCAGAGTCATGTACTGGACAATACTACACATATATACTTGTAACTACACTATCACAACACCAGAGTCAAGTACTGGACAATACTACACACATATATACTTGTTACAACACTATCACAACACCAGAGTCAAGTACTGGACAATACTACACATATTGTTACTACACCATCACAACAGATCCTTGTATCGTGATACACATCAAATAAACAAAACACACACCTATAGTACATAAAGTCTTACCTTGCTGGTGGCTGTGGCGCTGGAACCCAGGACGACTGGGACGTTGGTGACCTGCACCGACAGGAAGCGGTTGTCAATCAGAGGCCACGCCCCCTCCACCTTGCAGGTTTGAAACTCGTCCCTGAACGTCCGAAGGTGAGGGTCTCCGAATAGTCCACAGTGGGCGTACTTCTTCTGCTGCCCCCCCGACCCCGAGCCCAGGACCCGGTTCTCGTAGTTGCAGAGGTCGGACGGCGCCGGGCGGGAGGTGCTGGGCGCCCTGGCCGAGGAGGTGGGCCCGTCGTTGGAGCAGTTGTGCTGCGAGAACAGCTCCCGGATGTTCAGCGCCACCGAGTGGTAGACCAGGTCGCCCCGGCAGCTGCGGGCCTGGCGGCGCGTGCACTGGTCGTAGGCGCGCAGGGCGATGCAGTAGTCCACGTCGTGGACCAGATCCTCCTGCAGGGCGCTGGAGGGCGACGTGGACGAGACGTACTCGGCGATGCAGCGCTGGATCCGACACTGCTGGCAGTGAGCTGCAGGAGAAACAGGGTCAGAACGATGACCCCATGAACTTTGACACACGTTTACATCATCAGTCTTTGAAAGGTCATGAAGAACTTTTATTCCAAGATATACACATTATTGTATAGTTTTAAGAACTTCCAAATATTTAGCATTTGTATTATTGATCCACAAGTGCTTCAATTAATTGATACAAGAATTAAAGTTTAAACTCTTGAGAGAAGATGAGTTTTTTTAAGTATAAAAAGTCATGTAATCAAACAATTCTCAACTATAATCAAACAATTTTCAACTATAATCCAACAATTTTCAACTATAATAAAACAATTTTCAACTATAATCAAACAATTTTCAACTATAATCAAACCATTTTCAACTGTAATCAAACAATTTTCAACTATAATCAAACAATTTTCAATTATAATCAAACAATTTTCAACTATAATCCAACAATTTTCATCTATAATAAAACAATTTTCAACTATAATCAAACAATTTTCAACTATAATCAAACAATTTTCAACTATAATCAAACAATGTTCAACTATAATCAAACCATTTTCAACTATAATCCAACAATTTTCAACTATAATCCAACAATTTTCAACTATAATCAAACAATTTTCAATTATAATCCAACAATTTTCAACTATAATCAAACAATTTTCAACTATAATCCAACAATTTTCAACTATAATCCAACAATTTTCAACTATAATCCAACAATTTTCAACTATAATCCAACAGTTTTCAACTATAATCAAACAGTTTTCAACTATAATCCAACAATTTTCAACTATAATCCAACAATTTTCAACTATAATCAAACCATTTTCAACTATAATCAAACCATTTTCAACTATAATCCAACAATTTTCAACTATAATCAAACAGTTTTCAACTATAATCCAACAATTTTCAACTATAATCCAACAATTTTCAACTATAATCAAACAATTTTCAACTATAATCAAACCATTTTCAACTATAATCAAACAATTTTCAACTATAATCAAACCATTTTCAACTATAATCCAACAATTTTCAACTATAATCCAACAGTTTTCAACTATAATCAAACAGTTTTCAACTATAATCAAACCATTTTCAACTATAATCAAACCATTTTCAACTATAATCAAACCATTTTCAACTATAATCCAACAATTTTCAACTATAATCAAACAGTTTTCAACTATAATCCAACAATTTTCAACTATAATCCAACAATTTTCAACTATAATCAAACAATTTTCAACTGTAATCAAACAATTTTCAACTGTAATCAAACAATTTTCAACTATAATCCAACAATTTTCAACTATAATCCAACAATTTTCAACTATAATCCAACAATTTTCAACTATAATCCAACAATTTTCAACTATAATCCAACAATTTTCAACTATAATCAAACCATTTTCAACTATAATCCAACAATTTTCAATATAATCCAACAATTTACAACTATAATCAAACCATTTTCAACTATAATCAAACAATTTTCAACTATAATACAACAATTTTCAACTATAATCCAACAATTTTCAACTATAATCCAACAATTTTCAACTATAATACAACAATTTTCAACTATAATACAACAATTTTCAACTATAATCCAACAATTTTCAACTATAATCAAACCATTTTCAACTATAATCAAACAATTTTCAACTATAATACAACAATTTTCAACTATAATCAAACCATTTTCAACTATAATACAACAATTTTCAACTATAATCCAACAATTTTCAACTATAATACAACAATTTTCAACTATAATCAAACAATTTTCAACTATAATCAAACAATTTTCAACTATAATCAAACCATTTTCAACTATAATCCAACAATTTTCAACTATAATCCAACAATTTTCAACTATAATCAAACAATTTTCAACTATAATCCAACAATTTTCAACTATAATCAAACAATTTTCAACTATAATCCAACAATTTTCAACTATAATCCAACAATTTTCAACTATAATCAAACCATTTTCAACTATAATCAAACAATTTTCAACTATAATCCAACAATTTTCAACTATAATCAAACAATTTAACTATAATCAAACAGTTTTCAACTATAATCCAACAGTTTTCAACTATAATCAAACCATTTTCAACTATAATCAAACAATTTTCAACTATAATCAAACAATTTTCAACTATAATAAAACAGTTTTCAACTATAATCAAACAATTTTCAACTATAATCCAACAATTTTCAACTATAATCAAACAATTTTCAACTATAATCCAACAATTTTCAACTATAATCAAACAATTTTCAACTATAAACCAACAATTTTCAACTATAATCCAACAATTTTCAACTATAATCAAACAATTTTCAACTATAATAAAACAGTTTTCAACTATAATCAAACAATTTTCAACTATAATCCAACAATTTTCAACTATAATAAAACAGTTTTCAACTATAATCAAACAATTTTCAACTATAATCCAACAATTTTCAACTATAATCCAACAATTTTCAACTATAATCAAACAATTTTCAACTATACTCCAACAATTTTCAACTATAATCAAACAATTTTCAACTATAATCAAACAATTTTCAACTATAATCCAACAGTTTTCAACTATAATCCAACAATTTTCAACTATAATCCAACAATTTTCAACTATAATCAAACAATTTTCAACTATAATCCAACAGTTTTCAACTATAATCCAACAATTTTCAACTATAATCCAACAATTTTCAACTATAATCAAACAATTTTCAACTATAATCCAACAATTTTCAACTATAATCCAACAATTTTCAACTATAATCAAACAATTTTCAACTATAATCCAACAGTTTTCAACTATAATCCAACAGTTTTCAACTATAATCCAACAATTTTCAACTATAATCCAACAATTTTCAACTATAATCCAACAATTTTCAACTATAATCAAACCATTTTCAACTATAATCAAACCATTTTCAACTATAATCCAACAATTTTCAACTATAATCAAACAGTTTTCAACTATAATCCAACAATTTTCAACTATAATCCAACAATTTTCAACTATAATCAAACAATTTTCAACTATAATCAAACCATTTTCAACTATAATCAAACAATTTTCAACTATAATCAAACCATTTTCAACTATAATCCAACAATTTTCAACTATAATCCAACAGTTTTCAACTATAATCAAACAGTTTTCAACTATAATCAAACAATTTTCAACTATAATTCAACAATTTTCAACTATAATCAAACCATTTTCAACTATAATCAAACCATTTTCAACTATAATCAAACCATTTTCAACTATAATCAAACCATTTTCAACTATAATCCAACAATTTTCAACTATAATCAAACAGTTTTCAACTATAATCCAACAATTTTCAACTATAATCCAACAATTTTCAACTATAATCAAACAATTTTCAACTGTAATCAAACCATTTTCAACTATAATCAAACAATTTTCAACTATAATCAAACCATTTTCAACTATAATCAAACAATTTTCAACTATAATCAAACAATTTTCAACTATAATCAAACAATTTTCAACTATAATCCAACAGTTTTCAACTGTAATCAAACCATTTTCAACTATAATCAAACAATTTTCAACTATAATCAAACAGTTTTCAACTATAATCAAACAATTTTCAACTATAATCAAACAGTTTTCAACTATTATCCAACAATTTTCAACTATAATCCAACAGTTTTCAACTATAATCCAACAGTTTTCAACTATAATCCAACAATTTTCAACTATAATCCAACAATTTTCAACTATAATCCAACAATTTTCAACTATAATCAAACCATTTTCAACTATAATCCAACAATTTTCAATATAATCCAACAATTTTCAACTATAATCAAACCATTTTCAACTATAATCAAACAATTTTCAACTATAATCCAACAATTTTCAACTATAATCCAACAATTTTCAACTATAATACAACAATTTTCAACTATAATCCAACAATTTTCAACTATAATACAACAATTTTCAACTATAATCCAACAATTTTCAACTATAATCAAACAATTTTCAACTATAAACCAACAATTTTCAACTATAATCCAACAATTTTCAACTATAATCAAACAATTTTCAACTATAATAAAACAGTTTTCAACTATAATCAAACAATTTTCAACTATAATCCAACAATTTTCAACTATAATAAAACAGTTTTCAACTATAATCAAACAATTTTCAACTATAATCCAACAATTTTCAACTATAATCCAACAATTTTCAACTATAATCAAACAATTTTCAACTATACTCCAACAATTTTCAACTATAATCAAACAGTTTTCAACTATAATCTAACAATTTTCCATTATAATCCAACAATTTTCAACTATAATCAAACAATTTTCAACTATAATCCAACAATTTTCAACTATAATCCAACAATTTTCAACTATAATCAAACAATTTTCAACTATAATCCAACAGTTTTCAACTATAATCCAACAATTTTCAACTATAATCCAACAATTTTCAACTATAATCCAACAATTTTCAACTATAATCAAACAATTTTCAACTATAATCCAACAGTTTTCAACTATAATCCAACAATTTTCCACTTCTATAACATGTAGTCAAAAAATAAAGTACAAGACAATCTACAACAATTGATATCATTATTATTGTTTTTAATAAATAGATAAATCTCATTAAAATATTGAAGCAGCTTCACTGATTTAACTTGTTTTAATATATATTTTTT
>NC_141819.1:2705517-2745517 GCF_982586985.1 Callionymus lyra
TAACTCTTCATCCTCGTGTCACTTTTAAACAACTAACTAACTCCGGAGGTAGAAGATGCTTCCTCTTCTACGTGGAAATGATCAACACAGGCCTAGAGCGCCCTCTGGTGGTTTAGTGTGAGAATAACATGTGAAATGATATAATAATGTGGTAATAATTTCACACATAAGTCGCTCCAGAGTATAAGTCGCACCGAGTGAGTTCAGGTCGATCGTCTTACAGTTCGATGAAAGAAACTGAAATGATGGAAAATCATGTTTCTTTAATACGTATTGAATGTGAAACTTGTTCTGACCTTCATCAGGTCTTCTGTCCTCCCTGTGTCTTCTTACCTTCATCAAATAAGACACTTTTAAATTCACGACTTAACCTTAATTGAACCACATTTGTTTGCCCAACAGTCCAGGAGTCTTTAAGACAAAGACTTATAGACCTTCTTTTCTCTAAATTCAGTGATCCCTCGTTTATTTCCGGGGCTATCTTCTGAAAACCCATGAAGAAAGTGACCTTGTTTTGTTTTAAAGTCATTTAATCTAATTGAATGTGCAACCTCAACATTAGATTAGATTAGATAGACTTTACTAATCCCTCTGAAGATCTCCTTCGGAAAATCTCAATTTTCCAGCAAGAACAAAGTGCAAAGAGACAACAAAGTGCAAATATAAAGTGCATATATCAATGGAGAAAAACTTGTGAGGTACCGTACCTTTCAGAAACGGGGACCTGAACAACTCCCATAATGCTTTGCCGCCCAGCCAAAAAAAAATGTGGATCACTTTTGACAGCAACAAAGATGTAGAATTAAAATACAGTATTGTAGTGACCAATCAGGCGTCATGAAAGCAGTGTGTTGAAATGCATCATGGGAGTTCACTTGTTGGTTTGTAGCATAATATGCAAGTCTTGCTCTTTGTTGAATTGCTTGGATCTGTTTTTCCTTAATCAACTATAGTCTTACTTCAACTGTAAAGTGTCTTGAGATAACTTATGATAAGACACTTGAAATACAATAGAATTGTAAGTAAGTAGGTAATAGTCATTTGTAAAGCGCCTTTTTTAGAACATGGTGGTGGTCGTGGTCAATTTAAAGAAATTAGAGAGACCACAGATGGCTCTATGTATCGAGATATATACTATATATATATATATATAGTATATAGTCCAGCTCCTGCCACACTGGGCTAGTGTATCTATAAGAGTAACCCCCCAGAGAGAGCTGTACCCTGATATATTTAGCTTATATTGGTTGATCTGCTTTATAGTCATGGTTTAAATCCACTCAATGATCACACTTCATGCCGCCGGGCGAAGATTTGTAGCTGCTGTAAATAAAGCGTTTAAAGGCGACCCCCTCGCAGCTCTCACCTGTCGGGGAGTCTGTCCACGGAGTCCTTCCACAGCATCTCCTGCAGGAGCAAACACCAAAAGTCAGTCTTGATTTGAACGTTTTCAGCCTTCAGACGTCGGGACACGTCTGGGAGGACGAGGCCAACGGTTGCATCGCTCCAGCTGGAGGGCGAGCATGACTTCAGCACATGAAAGGGACCCGGAGCTCCCGGCAGAAAGACCTTCTTTCTTCCCACGTTTCCCCGCCACGGGATTGCGTTACATGAGCAAATATGTCTTTATCAACTTTAAAACAAGCCGGACGGAGTCGGCGAGCGGCTCCACTTCAAGTGTCCGGATCAGGAGCAAACAAAGCCATTGTGTTCCTCGGCCGACAGTGGGTCGCTTGTTCCCCACGACGGCTCGGAGAAACCTGGATCCATCTGGAGACCGAAGAAGGCTCCTGGAAGATACACGATGTTGAAGTTATTAAATAGTTGAGCGCAGGAGTAGAGGAGCAGGAAGAAAGAGGGGGATGGGTGGTGGAACGCTTGAAAGGGCCGGGGGATTGGGTTTCCTATGACTGTGTGTCTGGGCAGCTCCACATGTTCCTCATTAAGGTCCTCACACTGTGGGACTCGCTCCACACCAGGACGCTTGTTTTTGTTATTAGGCTCGGTGTGCTGTGGTCCGGTGGAAGCTGGAGGAACATCTCTGGAGGAACATCTCAGCGGCAACCAGGTCTTTGATTGGACCGTGACACATGGACCTTCTTCTCCGTCTCTTCCTTGGACCAGAGACAGTCTTCCTTCTGTAAAGTACTTTGAACGTCCGTCCAAAGCCTCACGGTCTTCAACTGACGCGACGCTAACGTAGCTCAGAGTGAAGGTCGTGGAACATCAGGAGAAGCAGCGACATGTATTATCGCAGCAGAATTCATTTCAACTCTGCACAGAAGAATCTCATCTCCAAACACCTAAATCTGACCATGAAAAACTCATTTTCGAGACCGACTGAACGTACTCCAGTTACTAAACCAACTTTTTTACTATTGGAAAGGCTTGTGAAATGTATAAAATGCTACTTTGTCAAATTTGTATTTGTATCTGTCAGAATATCACGTACTTAAGTGATCGTTGACCCAAAATTCTAATTCCTTTTATTTTCTTCTCACCCTCGTGTCGACTAAGGGTTATTTTCATAGTGACCCCTTTTTTTTTAGGAGGTATTGGCAACTATAACTAATTAAAAATGGTAAAACTTCATGGTAAAGCTGTGAGTAACATGATGAAAGTCAAAAAATTACAAATCTATATTTTTAGTCATTGTTTTTCAAACAATTCCTTCATATGTGAAAAGTACTGCAGTTATTACCTACATATACTTTAATTATTGTCGTTTCTCATCAGCCAATCAATGAAGTGTTAGATTTAATCGAAGAAAAAGTATTTGAAAATAAAAATAAAAAAACATGTAGTACTAGGTGCAGACCACCCGTAACAACTGAAGATTGTACTAGCAAAACGTATTTTAAAACGTATTTTTTTCATTTTTGCAGGTTCTACTTGGAGCAGAACAATAGAACTACGAGTAGAATCATCGGAGGAAACATTCCCTTAATCGAGACGGAACCATAGATACCTGGTGAGAACTTCACAGCTCAATGTTTTCTTCTTCTCCAGGATCGTTCTCCAGCGTTTATTTGAATACTTGGACGGACAAACATCGCTTCACGACTCACTGTGAACACAGTCCATCTGATAACATTCATTTCAAATAATTGACATATTGACGTGCAAACACAACATCAGGCTTTCAAAGCAAACGCATGTCGTGGTTTTACTTCTGTAGCAACTTCTGAAGGAGACGTTTGATCGGAGCAACATGGTTCAAGGTCAGTGAGAATCGTGTCCATCCAACCTTTTTCCTAATGTCAGGCGACCTTTTTTCAGTCATTTTACTTCACTTTATGTTGTTGTAAAAGTTCTGATTGGAGTCCAGTAGGATCTGGAATCAGGAATCCCGATCTGAACTAGTACTGTTACTGTACTACTACTATTCCAAATCCTACTAGTACAGATTGGAGTCTAGTACTGAACTGGGATCTGAATATTGGAATTCCAATCTGTCCTTGGAGGATTCCAGATTCTACGAGTGAATCATAGAGACGTATCTCTGCTCGTGACATACCATAATAACACGTACGTTCAATGCATGTAAAACTGTAGTTCTTCGAAGGCTCACAACACAAGTATAACCACGAGCAGAAGGAGAGCTCCTGGTTCCTGCTGTCATGGACGTGTTATCTGGGCTGAGATAAGGGAAACTTTGGTGTGAGTGTTCAGAGATTACATCTCAACTCAAGGATCCCACTTACAGCACCTGAATGACAGGAGGGAGGAGTCACTGCTGACTCAACAGGTGAGCATTTGTTGACTCTCAACAGGTGAGCATTTGTTGACTCTGTTCCCTGAAGTCACAGAAATCCAGAGGATTTCATTTGTTTAAGACACCGACACACGACCGTGTGTCTCAGCACACACTAACACACACACACACACTAACACACACACACTAACACACACACACACACTAACACACACACACTAACACACACACACACACTAACACACACACACACACACACTAACACACACACACACACACACTAACACACACACACACACACACTAACACACACACACACACACACACACACTAACACACACACACACACACACTAACACACACACACACACACACTAACACACACACACACACACACTAACACACACACACACACACACGACAGAGCAAATATTGACTCAGCGCTTCATGAATGGACAGTCAACTGACAGGTAACCCTAACCCTGGAGGTCACGGGGTCACACTGGTCCTGATGAGGGATGATGGGTAAAACAAATGAAGAGCCGCACGGAGCGACCCGGATGGTCCGAGGCCGTTCAAGGCAGCTTAACCTTTGACCTTTTGCGTTTGTGGGTTTTATAGTTGAAAATTGTTTGATTATAGTTGAAAATTGTTTGATTATAGTTGAAAATTGTTTGATTTTAGTTAAAAATTGTTTGATTATAGTTGAAAATTGTTTGATTATAGTTGAAAATTGTTTGATTAAAGTTTAAATTTGTTTGATTAAAGTTTAAAATTGTTTGATTATAGTTGAAAATTGTTTGATTATAGTTTAAATTGTTTGATTATAGTTGAAAATTGTTTGATTATAGTTTAAATTGTTTGATTATAGTTGAAAATTGTTTGATTATAGTTGAAAATTGTTTGATTATAGTTTAAATTGTTTGATTATAGTTTAAATTGTTTGATTCTAGTTGAAAATTGTTGGATTATAGTTGAAAATTGTTTGATTATAGTTTAAATTGTTTGATTATAGTTGAAAATTGTTTGATTATAGTTTAAATTGTTTGATTACAGTTGAAAATTGTTTGATTATAGTTGAAAATTGTTTGATTATAGTTGAAAATTGTTTGATTATAGTTGAAAATTGTTTGATTATAGTTTAAATTGTTTGATTATAGTTGAAAATTGTTTGATTATAGTTGAAAATTGTTTGATTATAGTTGAAAATTGTTTGATTATAGTTTAAATTGTTTGATTATAGTTGAAAATTGTTTGATTATAGTTGAAAATTGTTTGATTATAGTTTAAATTGTTTGATTATAGTTGAAAATTGTTTGATTATAGTTGAAAATTGTTTGATTATAGTTTAAATTGTTTGATTATAGTTGAAAATTGTTTGATTATAGTTTAAATTGTTTGATTATAGTTTAAAATTGTTTGATTATAGTTGAAAATTGTTTGATTATAGTTTAAATTGTTTGATTATAGTTGAAAATTGTTTGATTATAGTTTAAATTGTTTGATTATAGTTGAAAATTGTTTGATTATAGTTTAAATTGTTTGATTACAGTTGAAAATTGTTTGATTATAGTTTAAATTGTTTGATTATAGTTGAAAATTGTTTGATTATAGTTGAAAATTGTTTGATTATAGTTTAAATTGTTTGATTATAGTTGAAAATTGTTTGATTATAGTTGAAAATTGTTTGATTATAGTTGAAAATTGTTGGATTATAGTTGAAAATTGTTTGATTATAGTTGAAAATTGTTTGATTATAGTTGAAAATTGTTGGATTATAGTTTAAATTGTTTGATTATAGTTGAAAATTGTTTGATTATAGTTGAAAATTGTTTGATTATAGTTGAAAATTGTTGGATTATAGTTTAAATTGTTTGATTATAGTTGAAAATTGTTGGATTATAGTTGAAAATTGTTGGATTATAGTTGAAAATTGTTTGATTATAGTTGAAAATTGTTGGATTATAGTTTAAATTGTTTGATTATAGTTGAAAATTGTTTGATTATAGTTGATAATTGTTTGATTATAGTTGAAAATTGTTTGATTATAGTTGAAAATTGTTTGATTATAGTTGATAATTGTTTGATTATAGTTGAAAATTGTTTGATTATAGTTGAAAATTGTTTGATTATAGTTGAAAATTGTTGGATTATAGTTGAAAATTGTTTGATTATAGTTTAAATTGTTTGATTATAGTTGAAAATTGTTTGATTATAGTTGAAAATTGTTTGATTATAGTTGAAAATTGTTTGATTATAGTTTAAATTGTTTGATTATAGTTGAAAATTGTTTGATTATAGTTGAAAATTGTTTGATTATAGTTTAAATTGTTTGATTATAGTTGAAAATTGTTTGATTATAGCTGAAAATTGTTTGATTATAGTTTAAATTGTTTGATTATAGTTGAAAATTGTTTGATTATAGTTTAAATTGTTTGATTATAGTTTAAAATTGTTTGATTATAGTTGAAAATTGTTTGATTATAGTTTAAATTGTTTGATTATAGTTGAAAATTGTTTGATTATAGTTTAAATTGTTTGATTATAGTTGAAAATTGTTTGATTATAGTTTAAATTGTTTGATTACAGTTGGAAATGGTTTGATTATAGTTTAAATTGTTTGATTATAGTTGAAAATTGTTTGATTATAGTTGAAAATTGTTTGATTATAGTTTAAATTGTTTGATTATAGTTGAAAATTGTTTGATTATAGTTGAAAATTGTTTGATTATAGTTGAAAATTGTTGGATTATAGTTGAAAATTGTTTGATTATAGTTGAAAATTGTTTGATTATAGTTGAAAATTGTTGGATTATAGTTTAAATTGTTTGATTATAGTTGAAAATTGTTTGATTATAGTTGAAAATTGTTTGATTATAGTTGAAAATTGTTGGATTATAGTTTAAATTGTTTGATTATAGTTGAAAATTGTTGGATTATAGTTGAAAATTGTTGGATTATAGTTGAAAATTGTTTGATTATAGTTGAAAATTGTTTGATTATAGTTGAAAATTGTTTGATTATAGTTGATAATTGTTTGATTATAGTTGAAAATTGTTTGATTATAGTTGAAAATTGTTGGATTATAGTTGAAAATTGTTGGATTATAGTTGAAAATTGTTTGATTATAGTTGAAAATTGTTTGATTACAGTTGAAAATTGTTTGATTACAGTTGAAAATTGTTTGATTATAGTTGAAAATTGTTTGATTATAGTTGAAAATTGTTTGATTATAGATGAAAATTGTTTGATTATAGTTGAAAATTGTTTGATTATAGTTGAAAATTGTTTGATTATAGTTGAAAATTGTTTGATTAAAGTTGAAAATTGTTTGATTACAGTTGAAAATTGTTTGATTACAGTTGAAAATTGTTTGAATATAGTTGAAAATTGTTTGATTATAGTTGAAAATTGTTTGATTATAGATGAAAATTGTTTGAATATAGTTGAAAATTGTTTGATTATAGTTGAAAATTGTTTGAATATAGTTGAAAATTGTTTGATTACAGTTGAAAATTGTTTGAATATAGTTGAAAATTGTTTGATTATAGTTGAAAATTGTTTGAATATAGTTGAAAATTGTTTGATTACAGTTGAAAATTGTTTGAATATAGTTGAAAATTGTTTGATTATAGTTGAAAATTGTTTGATTATAGTTGAAAATTGTTTGATTATAGTTGAAAATTGTTTGATTATAGTTTAAATTGTTTGATTATAGTTGAAAATTGTTTGATTATAGTTGATAATTGTTTGATTATAGTTGAAAATTGTTTGATTATAGTTGAAAATTGTTTGATTATAGTTGAAAATTGTTTGATTATAGTTGATAATTGTTTGATTATAGTTGAAAATTGTTTGATTATAGTTGAAAATTGTTTGATTATTAGTTGAAAATTGTTTGATTATAGTTGAAAATAGTTTGATTATAGTTGATAATTGTTGGATTATAGTTGAAAATAGTTTGATTATAGTTGAAAATTGTTGGATTATAGTTGAAAATAGTTTGATTATAGTTGAAAATTGTTGGATTATAGTTGAAAATAGTTTGATTATAGTTGAAAATTGTTGGATTATAGTTGAAAATAGTTTGATTATAGTTGAAAATTGTTGGATTATAGTTGAAAATAGTTTGATTATAGTTGAAAATTGTTGGATTATAGTTGAAAATTGTTTGATTATATCATAGATAGGTTTTGAATGAGGTTCCTTCACTTCTTTATCAACTGGTCGGCAACGATTCTCTCACAAATACATTAAAGACATTAGAAAGTCCTGCTCCTATAAGCAAATGTTTCTGTAAAGTTCATAGAAACACTAAAGATATTCTGAAAACATCACCAGGTTCTTATCGGACCACACAGTCACAAGTGAGGCGCAGCTCTGTCGTGCCTCACCTGTACGTTCACTGCTCTGATACACATATACCATTAAAAAATTCTTCATTAATGGGGTAAAAACTGAAAAAAAATGCCTGAACCAGTTCAGAAAACAATTTTTATACAAAATCTGGAGAACACAGTCATAAGAGTTACTAACATGGTTTGAATGTGAAATACTTCAAATGTTGTTTCTGCAGCATTAAATGTTGGCTTCTGGTTAAATTCCACTTGAAAATGTTTTGTTTCCACGATGGTCTCCTGTGATCCTCCTCAGATATGTGACCCGAGCAGAAGGTGGACAATAGCTTCGGACGAGTATAAATAAACAACATTTCTATGAAAAGCATTCGAAGAATGTCGCGGTTGGTTGAAGGTTAATCCGTTCATACACTATTCTAGGAGAGCTTTAAGTGTTTGCTCTTCAGAAGAAAAAGGTCAAATGATTTCTGATCAACACCAGCGGCTCAAGGTCGTTCATCATGTCTTACTAACTTACCTCGGATCAGTTCATCTAGAGTCTCTGTGGTCTTCTCTGGGTTCTGAGCCCCTGCCTCCCTCCACGAGTCCAGCTGGACGACTGACGGTTCCGGCCGGCGCTCGGACAGACAGCGGCTCGGACTCGCAGCACATGACGGGCAGCTGTCGGACCTCAGCGCCGGGTCTAGTTCCCACATATCTGGGTAGGGCTCTTCTGAGAGGAGCAGAAGGTCCAGGCGTTGGATGGAAACACGGTCCTGGACATCATTTCGTGATCTGGTGTTAACGTGTGTCCAGATGTCTGCCGCTGACCTTCAGGCTTCCACGACCTTCAACAGATCCATCCTGCCTCTTCAACAAGCAGGGTCATTGAAAACAAATGTGTTTGAGGTATCCCTTGTGTTGTAAGTAAGTAATTCATTTATATTTGTAGAGCTTTTCCAGACCAGGGTCACGAAGCACTTAAACAATCAAAACAATACTCAATAAAGTACATACTTTAAAGGTCAGATTAGAAACGCAAGGTAACGTGTTCCACCATCTTGACATGTTCTCCTCACGCTTCTCTTCACTTGGAGGTGAGATTCGTCCCGGAATGAGGTCAATCCAAGTGGTCCTGAGGTGAGATCCTCGTCCTTCCAGTCCATGTTTTGAAATCATCCTCTCCAGTACCTTGGAGAGACGACCTGCTGGAAGATGAATGAATGACATGAGTTTTAAATGAGATATTTAACAATATTTGTAATTTATTTAGTTTTGGTTCTGAGGTCACCAGAGGTCAAACAAAATCCTTCCAGTACTAATTGAAAAATATGTATTTATACCTCAAGTGAACTTTATTTCATCTTATATTTGTCAAATACATTTTTACCCTGAAACATCTTTTACTATAATGTTAGTAAGTAATATTTGGAGAACTTTTCCAGACCAGGGTCACAAGGAACTTAGAGAATCAAAACAATACTCAATAAAATACATACTTAAAAGATCAAGATAATACTGAGACAAACACAAGAACCAGGAACTCAGGAACCATCAGTAGATTCTGATCCACAGACCTCAGAGCCCGAGCTGGGGTGTAAATCTGGATCAGATCACTGATGGAAGGTCTGACCATGAATAGATCTGAAAGTAAGAATTTTAAAATGATCCTGAAAGAAAGTAGTGAAGAGTTTGAAGGAGAAATGTGAGTTCTTCTACTAGAGCAGCCAGTGAAGAGTTTGAAGGAGAAATGTGAGTTCTTCTACTAGAGCGGCCAGTGAAGAGTTTGAAGGAGAAATGTGAGTTCTTCTACTAGAGCAGCCAGTGAAGAGTTTGAAGGAGAAATGTGAGTTCTTCTACTAGAGCAGCCAGTGAAGAGTTTGAAGGAGAAATGTGAGTTCTTCTACTAGAGCAGCCAGTGAAGAGTTTGAAGGAGAAATGTGAGTTCTTCTACTAGAGCAGCCAGTGAAGAGTTTGAAGGAGAAATGTGAGTTCTTCTACTAGAGCAGCCAGTGAAGAGTTTGAAGGAGAAATGTGAGTTCTTCTACTAGAGCAGCCAGTGAAGAGTTTGAAGGAGAAATGTGAGTTATTCTACTAGAGCAGCCAGTGAAGAGTTTGAAGGAGAAATGTGAGTTCTTCTACTAGAGCAGCCAGAGAAGAGTTTGAAGGAGAAATGTGAGTTCTTCTACTAGAGCAGCCAGTGAAGAGTTTGAAGGAGAAATGTGAGTTCTTCTACTAGAGCAGCCAGTGAAGAGTTTGAAGGAGAAATGTGAGTTCTTCTACTAGAGCAGCCAGTGAAGAGTTTGAAGGAGAAATGTGAGTTCTTCTACTAGAGCAGCCAGTGAAGAGTTTGAAGGAGAAATGTGAGTTCTTCTACTAGAGCAGCCAGTGAAGAGTTTGAAGGAGAAATGTGAGTTCTTCTACTAGAGCAGCCAGTGAAGAGTTTGAAGGAGAAATGTGAGTTCTTCTACTAGAGCAGCCAGTGAAGAGTTTGAAGGAGAAATGTGAGTTCTTCTACTAGAGCAGCCAGTGAAGAGTTTGAAGGAGAAATGTGAGTTCTTCTACTAGAGCCGCCAGTGAAGAGTTTGAAGGAGAAATGTGAGTTCTTCTACTAGAGCGGCCAGTGAAGAGTTTGAAGGAGAAATGTGAGTTCTTCTACTAGAGCAGCCAGTGAAGAGTTTGAAGGAGAAATGTGAGTTCTTCTACTAGAGCAGCCAGTGAAGAGTTTGAAGGAGAAATGTGAGTTCTTCTACTAGAGCAGCCAGAGAAGAGTTTGAAGGAGAAATGTGAGTTCTTCTACTAGAGCAGCCAGTGAAGAGTTTGAAGGAGAAATGTGAGTTCTTCTACTAGAGCAGCCAGAGAAGAGTTTGAAGGAGAAATGTGAGTTCTTCTACTAGAGCGGCCAGTGAAGAGTTTGAAGGAGAAATGTGAGTTCTTCTACCAGAGCGGCCAGTGAAGAGTTTGAAGGAGAAATGTGAGTTCTTCTACTAGAGCAGCCAGAGAAGAGTTTGAAGGAGAAATGTGAGTTCTTCTACTAGAGCAGCCAGTGAAGAGTTTGAAGGAGAAATGTGAGTTCTTCTACTAGAGCGGCCAGTGAAGAGTTTGAAGGAGAAATGTGAGTTCTTCTACTAGAGCGGCCAGTGAAGAGTTTGAAGGAGAAATGTGAGTTCTTCTACTAGAGCAGCCAGAGAAGAGTTTGAAGGAGAAATGTGAGTTCTTCTACTAGAGCAGCCAGTGAAGAGTTTGAAGGAGAAATGTGAGTTCTTCTACTAGAGCAGCCAGAGAAGAGTTTGAAGGAGAAATGTGAGTTCTTCTATTAGAGCAGCCAGTGAAGAGTTTGAAGGAGAAATGTGAGTTCTTCTACTAGAGCAGCCAGAGAAGAGTTTGAAGGAGAAATGTGAGTTCTTCTACTAGAGCGGCCAGTGAAGAGTTTGAAGGAGAAATGTGAGTTCTTCTACCAGAGCGGCCAGTGAAGAGTTTGAAGGAGAAATGTGAGTTCTTCTACTAGAGCAGCCAGAGAAGAGTTTGAAGGAGAAATGTGAGTTCTTCTACTAGAGCAGCCAGTGAAGAGTTTGAAGGAGAAATGTGAGTTCTTCTACTAGAGCGGCCAGTGAAGAGTTTGAAGGAGAAATGTGAGTTCTTCTACTAGAGCGGCCAGTGAAGAGTTTGAAGGAGAAATGTGAGTTCTTCTACTAGAGCAGCCAGAGAAGAGTTTGAAGGAGAAATGTGAGTTCTTCTACTAGAGCAGCCAGTGAAGAGTTTGAAGGAGAAATGTGAGTTCTTCTACTAGAGCGGCCAGTGAAGAGTTTGAAGGAGAAATGTGAGTTCTTCTACTAGAGCAGCCAGTGAAGAGTTTGAAGGAGAAATGTGAGTTCTTCTACTAGAGCAGCCAGTGAAGAGTTTGAAGGAGAAATTTGAGTTCTTCTACTAGAGCAGCCAGTGAAGAGTTTGAAGGAGAAATGTGAGTTCTTCTACTAGAGCAGCCAGTGAAGAGTTTGAAGGAGAAATGTGAGTTCTTCTACTAGAGCAGCCAGAGAAGAGTTTGAAGGAGAAATGTGAGTTCTTCTACTAGAGCAGCCAGTGAAGAGTTTGAAGGAGAAATGTGAGTTCTTCTACTAGAGCAGCCAGTGAAGAGTTTGAAGGAGAAATGTGAGTTCTTCTACCAGAGCAGCCAGTGAAGAGTTTGAAGGAGAAATGTGAGTTCTTCTACTAGAGCAGCCAGTGAAGAGTTTGAAGGAGAAATGTGAGTTCTTCTACTAGAGCAGCCAGTGAAGAGTTTGAAGGAGAAATGTGAGTTCTTCTACTAGAGCAGCCAGTGAAGAGTTTGAAGGAGAAATGTGAGTTCTTCTACTAGAGCAGCCAGAGAAGAGTTTGAAGGAGAAATGTGAGTTCTTCTACTAGAGCAGCCAGTGAAGAGTTTGAAGGAGAAATGTGAGTTCTTCTACTAGAGCGGCCAGTGAAGAGTTTGAAGGAGAAATGTGAGTTCTTCTACTAGAGCAGCCAGTGAAGAGTTTGAAGGATAAATGTGAGTTCTTCTACTAGAGCAGCCAGTGAAGAGTTTGAAGGAGAAATGTGAGTTCTTCTACTAGAGCAGCCAGTGAAGAGTTTGAAGGAGAAATGTGAGTTCTTCTACTAGAGCAGCCAGTGAAGGGTTTGAAGGAGAAATGTGAGTTCTTCTACTAGAGCAGCCAGTGAAGAGTTTGAAGGAGAAATGTGAGTTCTTCTACTAGAGCAGCCAGAGAAGAGTTTGAAGGAGAAATGTGAGTTCTTCTACTAGAGCAGCCAGTGAAGAGTTTGAAGGAGAAATGTGAGTTCTTCTACTAGAGCAGCCAGTGAAGAGTTTGAAGGAGAAATGTGAGTTATTCTACTAGAGCGGCCAGTGAAGAGTTTGAAGGAGAAATGTGAGTTCTTCTACTAGAGCAGCCAGTGAAGAGTTTGAAGGAGAAATGTGAGTTCTTCTACTAGAGCAGCCAGTGAAGAGTTTGAAGGAGAAATGTGAGTTCTTCTACTAGAGCAGCCAGAGAAGAGTTTGAAGGAGAAATGTGAGTTCTTCTACTAGAGCAGCCAGTGAAGAGTTTGAAGGAGAAATGTGAGTTCTTCTACTAGAGCAGCCAGTGAAGAGTTTGAAGGAGAAATGTGAGTTCTTCTACTAGAGCAGCCAGTGAAGAGTTTGAAGGAGAAATGTGAGTTCTTCTACTAGAGCAGCCAGTGAAGAGTTTGAAGGAGAAATGTGAGTTCTTCTACTAGAGCAGCCAGAGAAGAGTTTGAAGGAGAAATGTGAGTTCTTCTACTAGAGCAGCCAGTGAAGAGTTTGAAGGAGAAATGTGAGTTCTTCTACTAGAGCAGCCAGTGAAGAGTTTGAAGGAGAAATGTGAGTTCTTCTACTAGAGCAGCCAGTGAAGAGTTTGAAGGAGAAATGTGAGTTATTCTACTAGAGCGGCCAGTGAAGAGTTTGAAGGAGAAATGTGAGTTCTTCTACTAGAGCAGCCAGTGAAGAGTTTGAAGGAGAAATGTGAGTTCTTCTACTAGAGCAGCCAGTGAAGAGTTTGAAGGAGAAATGTGAGTTCTTCTACTAGAGCAGCCAGAGAAGAGTTTGAAGGAGAAATGTGAGTTCTTCTACTAGAGCAGCCAGTGAAGAGTTTGAAGGAGAAATGTGAGTTCTTCTACTAGAGCAGCCAGTGAAGAGTTTGAAGGAGAAATGTGAGTTCTTCTACTAGAGCAGCCAGTGAAGAGTTTGAAGGAGAAATGTGAGTTCTTCTACTAGAGCAGCCAGTGAAGAGTTTGAAGGAGAAATGTGAGTTCTTCTACTAGAGCAGCCAGAGAAGAGTTTGAAGGAGAAATGTGAGTTCTTCTACTAGAGCAGCCAGTGAAGAGTTTGAAGGAGAAATGTGAGTTCTTCTACTAGAGCAGCCAGTGAAGAGTTTGAAGGAGAAATGTGAGTTCTTCTACTAGAGCAGCTCAGAATTCTGGCTGCAGAGTTTAGTATGAACTGCAGGCGAGAAGATCCTTCTTGTTTAGACACACAATAAACTGTAGTCCAGACAAGAAGACACAAACCTAAGATGAACGACCTCCCTGGCTTCCATTAATACATATGCAGTGGTGGAGGTGGGTCATGTTGACCCACAAGCAACAAAATGGTGAACATTTCTGCCTCTTTTTCTTTTATTTTTGCCAAAACAAATGATTATGATGTTACTATTTTTTACTCATTATAGAAGTTTCTGACTTTATTCATGTCCTTGGATTATTGTTGAGTGTCACGTGAAGGTTTGTGTATGTGGTGTGTTGTGTGTCACTTATGTTCGTTTGTCCATCTTATGTATGTTGTGTATGTGGTGTGTTGTGTGTCACTTATGTTTGTTTGTCCATCTTATGTATGTTGTGTATGTGGTGTGTTGTGTGTCACTTATGTTTGTTTGTCCATCTTATGTATGTTGTGTATGTGGTGTGTTGTGTGTCACTTATGTTTGTTTGTCCATCTTATGTATGTTGTGTATGTGGTGTGTTGTGTGTCACTTATGTTTGTTTGTCCATCTTATGTATGTTGTGTATGTGGTGTGTTGTGTGTCACTTATGTTTGTTTGTCTATCTTATGTATGTTGTGTATGTGGTGTGTTGTGTGTCACTTATGTTTGTTTGTCTATCTTATGTATGTTGTGTATGTGGTGTGTTGTGTGTCACTTATGTTCGTTTGTCCATCTTATGTATGTTGTGTATGTGGTGTGTTGTGTGTCACTTATGTTTGTTTGTCCATCTTATGTATGTTGTGTATGTGGTGTGTTGTGTGTCACTTATGTTTGTTTGTCCATCTTATGTATGTTGTGTATGTGGTGTGTTGTGTGTCACTTATGTTTGTTTGTCCATCTTATGTATGTTGTGTATGTGGTGTGTTGTGTGTCACTTATGTTTGTTTGTCTATCTTATGTATGTTGTGTATGTGGTGTGTTGTGTGTCACTTATGTTTGTTTGTCTATCTTATGTATGTTGTGTATGTGGTGTGTTGTGTGTCACTTATGTTCGTTTGTCCATCTTATGTATGTTGTGTATGTGGTGTGTTGTGTGTCACTTATGTTTGTTTGTCTATCTTATGTATGTTGTGTATGTGGTGTGTTGTGTGTCACTTATGTTTGTTTGTCCATCTTATGTATGTTGTGTATGTGGTGTGTTGTGTGTCACTTATGTTCGTTTGTCCATTTTATGTATGTTGTGTATGTGGTGTGTTGTGTGTCACTTATGTTCGTTTGTCCATCTTATGTATGTTGTGTATGTGGTGTGTTGTGTGTCACTTATGTTCGTTTGTCCATTTTATGTATGTTGTGTATGTGGTGTGTTGTGTGTCACTTATGTTTGTTTGTCCATCTTATGTATGTTGTGTATGTGGTGTGTTGTGTGTCACTTATGTTCGTTTGTCCATTTTATGTATGTTGTGTATGTGGTGTGTTGTGTGTCACTTATGTTCGTTTGTCCATCTTATGTATGTTGTGTATGTGGTGTGTTGTGTGTCACTTATGTTCGTTTGTCCATCTTATGTATGTTGTGTATGTGGTGTGTTGTGTGTCACTTATGTTCGTTTGTCCATCTTATGTATGTTGTGTAAGTGGTGTGTTGTGTGTCACTTATGTTCGTTTGTCCATCCTATGTATGTTGTGTATGTGGTGTGTTGTGTGTCACTTATGTTTGTTAGTCCATCTTATGTATGTTGTGTATGTGGTGTGTTGTGTGTCACTTATGTTCGTTTGTCCATCTTATGTATGTTGTGTATGTGGTGTGTTGTGTGTCACTTATGTTCGTTTGTCCATCTTATGTATGTTGTGTATGTGGTGTGTTGTGTGTCACTTATGTTCGTTTGTCCATCTTATGTATGTTGTGTATGTGGTGTGTTGTGTGTCACTTATGTTTGTTTGTCCATCTTATGTATGTTGTGTATGTTTATGGGTCGTCGTGTCTGTCTTGGTGTTTCTGTTGCTTATTTTGTGTTGAATCTTGTTTCGTTCTTTTATGAACTGACGCCACAAAAAAAATGCCTTTGTTGTGTTTACGATACTTGGCGATGAAAGTGTGTGATTGTGATGTTTCCACATCCCTGCAGTCACTCTGGAGTCTTCAAAGACCTTCACTCTGGTCGTGTTTTTAAGGTAAGAATCCACATCTTTGACTTCAGAGTCCATGAGCCTCAGAGTCGTTTGAGAAAATCCTAACGAAACATTGAACTCCATCGTCGTCCGGAACCTCGTGAACCTTCTGGAGATCAAATCGAGATCGAGCTGCGTTTATTTAAAATTGTTGGATTATAGTTGAAAATTGTTGGATTATAGTTGAAAATTGTTGGATTATAGTTGAAAATTGTTGGATTACAGTTGAAAATTGTTTGATTATAGTTGAAAATTGTTTGATTATAGTTGAAAATTGTTTGATTATAGTTGAAAATTTTTTGATTACAGTTGAAAATTGTTGGATTATAGTTGAAAATTGTTGGATTATAGTTAAAAATTGTTTGATTATAGTTGAAATTTGTTTAATTATAGTTGAAAATTGTTGGATTATAGTTGAAAATTGTTTGATTACAGTTGAAAATTGTTGGATTATAGTTGAAAATTGTTTAATTATAGTTGAAAATTGTTGGATTATAGTTGAAAATTGTTTGATTATAGTTGAAAATTGTTTAATTATAGTTGAAAATTGTTGGATTATAGTTGAAAATTGTTTGATTATAGTTGAAAATTGTTTGATTATAGTTGAAAATTGTTTGATTACAGTTGAAAATTGTTGGATTATAGTTGAAAATTGTTGGATTATAGTTAAAAATTGTTTAATTATAGTTGAAAATTGTTTAATTATAGTTGAAAATTGTTTGATTACAGTTGAAAATTGTTGGATTATAGATGAAAATTGTTTAATTATAGTTGAAAATTGTTGGATTATAGTTGAAAATTGTTGGATTATAGTTGAAAATTGTTTGATTATAGTTGAAAATTGTTTGATTATAGTTGAAAATTGTTTGATTATAGATGAAAATTGTTTGATTATAGTTGAAAATTGTTGGATTATAGTTGAAAATTGTTGGATTATAGTTGAAAATTGTTTGTTTCAGTTGAAAATAGTTTGATTCTAGTTGAAAATTGTTTGATTCTAGTTGAAAATTGTTTGATTCTAGTTGAAAATTGTTGGATTAAAGTTGAAAATTGTTTGATTATATCATAGATACATTTTGAATGAGGTTCCTTCACTTCTTTATCAACTGGTCGGCAACGATTCTCTCACAAATACATTAAAGACATTAGAAAGTCATGCTTTTAAAAGCAAATGTTTCTGTAAAGTCCAGAACCTCGTGAACCTTCTCCAGATCATATCGAGATCGAGCTGCGTTTATGTGATTTATATTTCAGCTTCAAAACAAGACGGAGAAGAACGTGAAGATGATTCAAAGGTACCAGGAGTGACTCACGGCGCTGGCAGACTCGCCGGTGATTTATGGAAGTGCGAGCGTCTGCCATGAAGGCTTCAGGCTCCGTGAAAGAGAAGGTAAAACAACACGTTTAATTAGAGCCTGACACACATATTGTGCAGGAACTCGTCGCAAACATCTCGACGCGGAGAGATTCCACATCCGTAGAACGGGCGCGAGAGGAAAACTGAAGTTTATTTTCCGCAGTAATTCACCGTTTAGCTTCGGCCCGACAGCGAAGCAAATGCATCTCTGGAGCTCCCTGGGAAAGCAGCCCGGAACAGATGTGAGTTCCCAATAAAAATCCGCTCTTAATCCCCCCATGCATTTTCAACAAAGTTGTGAAATTGCAAAAATGCCTCCTCGCCCGGCTGCCTATGATTCATCCCAGCATTGTTCTTCTCAACCTCCCAGAGTCGGGTCTCGGGTCTTCTTGAGGGAAGCAGCTGCTGGTCCAGGAACAGCTGCGGCGTCAATTAAAATAATCAATGTTGTGTTTCGCTCGAGCCGCTGCTATTCCTGATCGTAATCCCGCAGCAGCCGAGTGTCAGGGAAGCATTTACGCTTGCATTGAGATTTATCTCTCGCTGAAGATGAAAGCCCTAAATTACAGCGACAACACTGTTGGATCGGTGGTATTATTGGGGCCCAGGTGGAGAGGAGCCACATAATCTCAGAGAATTACTTCCCTACCAATGTTTTCCAATATCTGCCGGGGCGCAGGCATGCGGCCACACCGGCGTCGGGGGTCACATGGAGTCGGGGGTCACATGGAGTCGGGGGTCACATGGAGTCGGGGGTGGAATGAATGCCTCGCTGCCTTCGACACACACTCGTGTTTTAAGAGCTTTCGTGTCCAGTTGTGCTCAAGAAACAAACACTCGGACACATAGAGTCCAGTTGTTGCCTCGTCTCACGCCAGAGAGCAGGTGTGTGTGTGTGTGTGTGTGTGTGTGTGTGTGTGTGTTTGTGTGTGTGTGTTTGTGTGTGTGTCTGTGTGTATGTGTATGTGTGTGTTTGTGTGTGTGTGTGTCTGTGTGTATGTGTATGTGTGTGTATGTGTGTGTCTGTGTGTGTGTGTGTGTGTGTGTGTGTGTCTGTGTGTTTGTGTGTGTGTGTGTCTGTGTGTATGTGTATGTGTGTGTGTGTGTGTGTGTGTGTCTGTGTGTGTGTGTGTGTGTGTCTGTGTGTTTGTGTGTGTGTGTGTATGTGTGTATGTGTATGTGTGTGTGTGTGTGTGTGTGTGAGTGAGTGCGAGTGTGTGTGTATGTGTGTGTGTGTGTGTGTGTGTTAGTGTGTGTATGTGTGTGTGTGTGTGTGTGTATGTGTGTATGTGTATGTGTGTGTGTGTGTGTGTGTGTCTGTGTGTGTGTGTGTGTGTCTGTGTGTGTGTGTGTGTATGTGTGTATGTGTATGTGTGTTTGTGTGTGTGTGTGTATGTGTATGTGTGTATGTGTATGTGTGTGTGTGTGTGTGTGTGTGTGTGTGTGTGTGTATGTGTGTGTGTCTGTGTGTTAGTGTGTGTGTGTGTATGTGTGTGTGTGTGTGTAAAGCTGCTCCTCAATCCAAACAGCTAACTTTAAGTGTTCACTGGAGGAATTTGATTGAATTGAATCCTACCTATGACACCACAACGCGAAAGTTATGAGCTTCTTTCTGTTAAAACTAGGAAAGATTTGTTTTGAGACCAAAACTACTCTCGGAGGGTAACGTTGACCAAACCTGTGACATCCTAACTCAAGACGGATGTTTTGAGAAGTTATTACGTCATAATGGACTCTCGTAACCTCTCGTTCGCCCAGATTTCAGAGCAACTTTATGAAGTAATAAAGTGTAAAACATGGTCATGATGAGAAGTTACTGCGTCTTGAAGAACATTCACTACATGATACAGAGTTGATACTAGTTGATGTTTAATGACACCAGAGTTGATACTAGTTGATGTTTAATGACACCAGAGTTGATACTAGTTGATGTTTAATGACACCAGAGTTGATACTAGTTGATGTTTAATGACACCAGAGTTGATACTAGTTGATGTTTAATGACACCAGAGTCGATACTAGTTGATGTTTAATGACACCAGAGTTGATACTAGTTGATGTTTAATGACACCAGAGTTGATACTAGTTGATGTTTAATGACACCAGAGTTGATACTAGTTGATGTTTAATGACACCAGAGTTGATACTAGTTGATGTTTAATGACACCAGAGTTGATACTAGTTGATGTTTAATGACACCAGAGTTGATACTAGTGGATGTTTAATGACACCAGAGTTGATACTAGTTGATGTTTAATGACACCAGAGTTGATACTAGTTGATGTTTAATGACACCAGAGTTGATACTAGTTGATGTTTAATGACACCAGAGTTGATACTAGTTGATGTTTAATGACACCAGAGTCGATACTAGTTGATGTTTAATGACACCAGAGTTGATACTAGTTGATGTTTAATGACACCAGAGTTGATACTAGTTGATGTTTAATGACACCAGAGTTGATACTAGTTGATGTTTAATGACACCAGAGTTGATACTAGTTGATGTTTAATGACACCAGAGTTGATACTAGTTGATGTTTAATGACACCAGAGTCGATACTAGTTGATGTTTAATGACACCAGAGTTGATACTAGTTGATGTTTAATGACACCAGAGTTGATACTAGTTGATGTTTAATGACACCAGAGTTGATACTAGTTGATGTTTAATGACACCAGAGTTGATACTAGTTGATGTTTAATGACACCAGAGTTGATACTAGTTGATGTTTAATGACACCAGAGTTGATACTAGTTGATGTTTAATGACACCAGAGTTGATACTAGTTGATGTTTAATGACACCAGAGTTGATACTAGTTGATGTTTAATGACACCAGAGTTGATACTAGTTGATGTTTAATGACACCAGAGTTGATACTAGTTGATGTTTAATGACACCAGAGTTGATACTAGTTGATGTTTAATGACACCAGAGTTGATACTAGTTGATGTTTAATGACACCAGAGTTGATACTAGTTGATGTTTAATGACACCAGAGTTGATACTAGTTGATGTTTAATGACACCAGAGTTGATACTAGTTGATGTTTAATGACACCAGAGTTGATACTAGTTGATGTTTAATGACACCAGAGTTGATACTAGTTGATGTTTAATGACACCAGAGTTGATACTAGTTGATGTTTAATGACACCAGAGTTGATACTAGTTGATGTTTAATGACACCAGAGTTGATACTAGTTGATGTTTAATGACACCAGAGTTGATACTAGTGGATGTTTAATGACACCAGAGTTGATACTAGTTGATGTTTAATGACACCAGAGTTGATACTAGTTGATGTTTAATGACACCAGAGTTGATACTAGTTGATGTTTAATGACACCAGAGTTGATACTAGTTGATGTTTAATGACACCAGAGTCGATACTAGTTGATGTTTAATGACACCAGAGTCGATACTAGTTGATGTTTAATGACACCAGAGTTGATACTAGTTGATGTTTAATGACACCAGAGTTGATACTAGTTGATGTTTAATGACACCAGAGTTGATACTAGTTGATGTTTAATGACACCAGAGTTGATACTAGTTGATGTTTAATGACACCAGAGTCGATACTAGTTGATGTTTAATGACACCAGAGTTGATACTAGTTGATGTTTAATGACACCAGAGTTGATACTAGTTGATGTTTAATGACACCAGAGTTGATACTAGTTGATGTTTAATGACACCAGAGTTGATACTAGTTGATGTTTAATGACACCAGAGTTGATACTAGTTGATGTTTAATGACACCAGAGTTGATACTAGTTGATGTTTAATGACACCAGAGTTGATACTAGTTGATGTTTAATGACACCAGAGTTGATACTAGTTGATGTTTAATGACACCAGAGTTGATACTAGTTGATGTTTAATGACACCAGAGTTGATACTAGTTGATGTTTAATGACACCAGAGTTGATACTAGTTGATGTTTAATGACACCAGAGTTGATACTAGTTGATGTTTAATGACACCAGAGTCGATACTAGTTGATGTTTAATGACACCAGAGTTGATACTAGTTGATGTTTAATGACACCAGAGTTGATACTAGTTGATGTTTAATGACACCAGAGTTGATACTAGTTGATGTTTAATGACACCAGAGTTGATACTAGTTGATGTTTAATGACACCAGAGTTGATACTAGTTGATGTTTAATGACACCAGAGTTGATACTAGTTGATGTTTAATGACACCAGAGTTGATACTAGTTGATGTTTAATGACATCAGAGTTGATACTAGTGGATGTTTAATGACACCAGAGTTGATACTAGTTGATGTTTAATGACACCAGAGTTGATACTAGTTGATGTTTAATGACACCAGAGTTGATACTAGTTGATGTTTAATGACACCAGAGTTGATACTAGTTGATGTTTAATGACACCAGAGTCGATACTAGTTGATGTTTAATGACACCAGAGTCGATACTAGTTGATGTTTAATGACACCAGAGTCGATACTAGTTGATGTTTAATGACACCAGAGTTGATACTAGTTGATGTTTAATGACACCAGAGTTGATACTAGTTGATGTTTAATGACACCAGAGTTGATACTAGTTGATGTTTAATGACACCAGAGTTGATACTAGTTGATGTTTAATGACACCAGAGTCGATACTAGTTGATGTTTAATGACACCAGAGTTGATACTAGTTGATGTTTAATGACACCAGAGTTGATACTAGTTGATGTTTAATGACACCAGAGTTGATACTAGTTGATGTTTAATGACACCAGAGTTGATACTAGTTGATGTTAAATGACACCAGAGTTGATACTAGTTGATGTTTAATGACACCAGAGTTGATACTAGTTGATGTTTAATGACACCAGAGTCGATACTAGTTGATGTTTAATGACACCAGAGTTGATACTAGTAGATGTTTAATGACACCAGAGTCGATACTAGTAGATGTTTAATGACACCAGAGTCGATACTAGTTGATGTTTAATGACACCAGAGTTGATACTAGTTGATGTTAAATGACACCAGAGTTGATACTAGTTGATGTTTAATGACACCAGAGTCGATACTAGTTGATGTTTAATGACACCAGAGTCGATACTAGTTGATGTTTAATGACACCAGAGTTGATACTAGTTGATGTTTAATGACACCAGAGTTGATACTAGTTGATGTTTAATGACACCAGAGTCGATACTAGTTGATGTTTAATGACACCAGAGTCTATACTAGTTGATGTTTAATGACACCAGAGTTGATACTAGTTGATGTTTAATGACACCAGAGTCGATACTAGTTGATGTTTAATGACACCAGAGTTGATACTAGTTGATGATTAATGACACCAGAGTTGATACTAGTTGATGTTTAATGACACCAGAGTTGATACTAGTTGATGTTTAATGACACCAGAGTTGATACTAGTGGATGTTTAATTACACCAGAGTTGATACTAGTAGATGTTTAATGACACCAGAGTTGATACTAGTTGATGTTTAATGACACCAGAGTTGATACTAGTTGATGTTTAATGACACCAGAGTTGATACTAGTTGATGTTTAATGACACCAGAGTTGATACTAGTTGATGTTTAATGACACCAGAGTTGATACTAGTGGATGTTTAATGACACCAGAGTTGATACTAGTAGATGTTTAATGACACCAGAGTTGATACTAGTTGATGTTTAATGACACCAGAGTCGATACTAGTTGATGTTTAATGACACCAGAGTTGATACTAGTTGATGTTTAATGACACCAGAGTTGATACTAGTTGATGTTTAATGACACCAGAGTTGATACTAGTTGATGTTTAATGACACCAGAGTTGATACTAGTTGATGTTAAATGACACCAGAGTTGATACTAGTTGATGTTTAATGACACCAGAGTTGATACTAGTTGATGTTTAATGACACCAGAGTCGATACTAGTTGATGTTTAATGACACCAGAGTTGATACTAGTAGATGTTTAATGACACCAGAGTCGATACTAGTTGATGTTTAATGACACCAGAGTCGATACTAGTAGATGTTTAATGACACCAGAGTCGATACTAGTTGATGTTTAATGACACCAGAGTTGATACTAGTTGATGTTAAATGACACCAGAGTTGATACTAGTTGATGTTTAATGACACCAGAGTCGATACTAGTTGATGTTTAATGACACCAGAGTCGATACTAGTTGATGTTTAATGACACCAGAGTTGATACTAGTTGATGTTTAATGACACCAGAGTTGATACTAGTTGATGTTTAATGACACCAGAGTCGATACTAGTTGATGTTTAATGACACCAGAGTCTATACTAGTTGATGTTTAATGACACCAGAGTTGATACTAGTTGATGTTTAATGACACCAGAGTCGATACTAGTTGATGTTTAATGACACCAGAGTTGATACTAGTTGATGATTAATGACACCAGAGTTGATACTAGTTGATGTTTAATGACACCAGAGTTGATACTAGTTGATGTTTAATGACACCAGAGTTGATACTAGTGGATGTTTAATGACACCAGAGTTGATACTAGTAGATGTTTAATGACACCAGAGTTGATACTAGTAGATGTTTAATGACACCAGAGTTGATACTAGTAGATGTTTAATGACACCAGAGTTGATACTAGTTGATGTTTAATGACACCAGAGTTGATACTAGTTGATGTTTAATGACACCAGAGTCGATACTAGTTGATGTTTAATGACACCAGAGTTGATACTAGTTGATGTTTAATGACACCAGAGTTGTTACTAGTTGATGTTTAATGACACCAGAGTCGATACTAGTTGATGTTTAATGACACCAGAGTTGATACTAGTTGATGTTTAATGACACCAGAGTTGATACTAGTTGATGATTAATGACACCAGAGTTGATACTAGTTGATGTTTAATGACACCAGAGTTGATACTAGTTGATGTTTAATGACACCAGAGTTGATACTAGTTGATGTTTAATGACACCAGAGTTGATACTAGTAGATGTTTAATGACACCAGAGTTGATACTAGTTGATGTTTAATGACACCAGAGTTGATACTAGTAGATGTTTAATGACACCAGAGTTGATACTAGTTGATGTTTAATGACACCAGAGTTGATACTAGTTGATGTTTAATGACACCAGAGTTGATACTAGTGGATGTTTAATGACACCAGAGTTGATACTAGTAGATGTTTAATGACACCAGAGTTGATACTAGTAGATGTTTAATGACACCAGAGTTGATACTAGTTGATGTTTAATGACACCAGAGTTGATACTAGTGGATGTTTAATGACACCAGAGTTGATACTAGTAGATGTTTAATGACACCAGAGTTGATACTAGTAGATGTTTAATGACACCAGAGTTGATACTAGTAGATGTTTAATGACACCAGAGTTGATACTAGTTGATGTTTAATGACACCAGAGTTGATACTAGTGGATGTTTAATGACACCAGAGTTGATACTAGTTGATGTTTAATGACACCAGAGTCGATACTAGTTGATGTTTAATGACACCAGAGTCGATACTAGTTGATGTTTAATGACACCAGAGTTGATACTAGTTGATGTTTAATGACACCATAGTTGATACTAGTTGATGTTTAATGACACCAGAGTTGATACTAGTTGATGTTTAATGACACCAGAGTTGATACTAGTTGATGTTTAATGACCCCAGAGTTGATACTAGTTGATGTTTAATGACACCAGAGTTGATACTAGTTGATGTTTAATGACCCCAGAGTTGATACTAGTTGATGTTTAATGACACCAGAGTTGATACTAGTTGATGTTTAATGACCCCAGAGTTGATACTAGTTGATGTTTAATGACACCAGAGTTGATACTAGTTGATGTTTAATGACACCAGAGTCTATACTAGTTGATGTTTAATGACACCAGAGTTGATACTAGTTGATGTTTAATGACACCAGAGTTGATACTAGTTGATGTTTAATGACACCAGAGTTGATACTAGTTGATGTTTAATGACACCAGAGTTGATACTAGTTGATGTTTAATGACACCAGAGTTGATACTAGTTGATGTTTAATGACCCCAGAGTTGATACTAGTTGATGTTTAATGACACCAGAGTTGATACTAGTTGATGTTTAATGACACCAGAGTTGATACTAGTTGATGTTTAATGACACCAGAGTTGATACTAGTTGATGTTTAATGACCCCAGAGTTGATACTAGTTGATGTTTAATGACACCAGAGTTGATACTAGTTGATGTTTAATGACCCCAGAGTTGATACTAGTTGATGTTTAATGACACCAGAGTTGATACTAGTTGATGTTTAATGACCCCAGAGTTGATACTAGTTGATGTTTAATGACACCAGAGTTGATACTAGTTGATGTTTAATGACCCCAGAGTTGATACTAGTTGATGTTTAATGACACCAGAGTTGATACTAGTTGATGTTTAATGACACCAGAGTCTATACTAGTTGATGTTTAATGACACCAGAGTTGATACTAGTTGATGTTTAATGACACCAGAGTTGATACTAGTTGATGTTTAATGACACCAGAGTTGATACTAGTTGATGTTTAATGACACCAGAGTTGATACTAGTTGATGTTTAATGACACCAGAGTTGATACTAGTTGATGTTTAATGACCCCAGAGTTGATACTAGTTGATGTTTAATGACACCAGAGTTGATACTAGTTGACCCTAAACTGAAGGTCTGCATTTTCAAGGATTTGCTTCCAAACCGTGACATCACAGATACTACGTTCCTATTACATACGGTCAGACTGGCGTCCTGTCCAGGGTGTCCCCTGCCTCTCGCCCACAGAAACTAGGATAGGCTCTTTAACCCCCATAAGAGAATAGTGGCCGTAAATGGATGGATGGATGGATAGTCTCTGGAAAATGTATAGTTTTGTTTTTGTTCCCACGGCGTCAGAGTCGCCTTCGATTCCTTCTCAATTCACATGTTCCGAGCTAATAATTGAAGCTAGTATTTAATGAATTGTTTTCTTTCCCTCCTTCTCCTCCTCCTCCTCCTCCTCATCTATCTTTCCTCGGCGTCTACACCTCCTCCCCGAACCAGACGGGACCGTTTCGGAGTAATAGCAGTCGGCGAGCAGCGTTTTTTGGGTAATTGCCGAGGCTCACGGCTGTGGAAAGCCGGGGCAGGAGCCAGAAGCATCAAAGTCTGGGAGTCATGGTTCCTCCTCTGGAAGAAGGAGGAGGAGGAGGAGGAGGAGGAGGAGAAACACAAATACAGATGGACAAACAACGCAAGAAGTCACGAGGGTGAGATGGACGGATGGATGGAGGCCTTGGTTCTCCACAGAACGACTCCAGGGTGATCTCATGGAACACGAGGTGGGGGAGGGTCTAATAACCTCGGACCGGCAGGAAACCGAGGCAACTTGAGAAGTGGAACCTCGGTCTGCAGCTGTGGACTCGCTCTCCTCTGCAGCTCTGCAGCTGCATGACCTCTCCTCCACTTCAGCCTCAGTCGCCCCAGAACCTCAACACGACCGTAGGTCCGAGTCGAAGCCACGCTTTTGAAGAAGCTGGTTTGAGTCCAGGTGAAAAAAACGTTGAAAACAGACGTCGTCCCGGGAAGTTCTGGTCGGATCAGAATCTCAAACGACGAGACCAGGATTCGTGAAACACTTCTGGACGAGCGTCCTTGAAAACCTCTGTTTCTTCTACTCTTGAACTGAACCAGTGTTTGTTCGCCAGAAACATCCAGACTTTCATCTCTGGAATCTTTTTATTGCCGTGTTTGAAGCGAGAGTCACGGCGAGCGTTCATCAGACGCTTCGGTCGCGATCCAACCCTGGCTTTAAAAAATCCTGCCGAGGAACCGGGTCCAGCGAGGGGTTCTGGGGGGGCGGGGGGGAGAACATCCGGCGAGGGCTGAGCCCACTTTTATTGCCAGATCACAACCAGATGTGCCAAGTGTGTCCAAACAGGAATGACTGTGTGAAGGCAATTTTCAGCAATTTGTCAGATTTAGACTCCCTTCCTCCGAGCCGCTCCGCCTCCAGTCTGGAGACCAATGTTTGAAGAACCGACGATCATTGGAAACAGACCAGCGTTCTCCATCATGACAGATATATGGACGCACAAGTCCAGACCCGTGGTATCGACAAACAACACCTTCGTACGTCACACATCCAGGCGTCGACACAAACCTTCGGATCGTGACTGTTTTTACATCCAGTGAGTTATGAACCTTCATGACAGAAGGATTAATAAAGATAATCTAATCTAATACCCACTATTAGTCACAACACAATTAAAATTGAACTAAACTGTGTGTGTGTGTTGTTGTGTTGTGTGACTCTATTGTATCATCAGTGTGTGTGTGTTGTTGTGATGTGTGACTCTATTGTATCATCAGTGTGTGTTTGTTGTTGTGATGTGTGACTCTATTGTATCATCAGTGTGTGTGTGTTGTTGTGATGTGTGACTCTATTGTATCATCAGTGTGTGTGTGTTGTTGTGGTTGTTGTTGTTGTTGTGATGTGTGACTCTATTGTATCATCAGTGTGTGTGTGCGGTTGTGATGTGTGACTTTATTATATCATCAGTGTGTGTGTGTTGTTGTGGTTATTGTTGTTGTTGTGATGTGTGACTCTATTGTATCATCAGTGTGTGTGTGTTGTTGTGATGTGTGACTTTATTGTATCATCAGTGTGTGTGTGTTGTTGTGGTTGTTGTTGTTGTTGTGATGTGTGACTCTATTGTATCATCAGTGTGTGTGTTGTTGTGATGTGTGACTCTGTTGTATCATCAGTGTGTGTGTGTTGTTGTGATGTGTGACTGTATTGTATCATCAGTGTGTGTGTGTTGTTGTGATGTGTGACTCTATTGTATCATCAGTGTGTGTGTGTTGTTGTGATGTGTGACTGTATTGTATCATCAGTGTGTGTGTGTTGTTGTGATGTGTGACTCTATTGTATCATCAGTGTGTGTGTGTTGTTGTGATGTGTGACTCTATTGTATCATAAGTGTGTGTGTGTTGTTGTGATGTGTGACTCTATTGTATCATCAGTGTGTGTGTGTGTGTGGTTGTGATGTGTGACTCTATTGTATCATCAGTGTGTGTGTTGTTGTGATGTGTGACTCTATTGTATCATCTGTGTGTGTGTTATTGTGATGTGTGACTCTATTGTATCATCAGTGTGTGTGTTGTTGTGATGTGTGACTCTATTGTATCATCTGTGTGTGTGTGTTGTTGTGATGTGTGACTCTATTGTATCATAAGTGTGTGTGTGTTGTTGTGATGTGTGACTCTATTGTATCATCAGTGTGTGTGTGTGTGTGGTTGTGATGTGTGACTCTATTGTATCATCAGTGTGTGTGTTGTTGTGATGTGTGACTCTATTGTATCATCAGTGTGTGTGTGTGTTGTGATGTGTGACTCTATTGTATCATAAGTGTGTATGTGTTGTTGTGATGTGTGACTCTATTGTATCATCAGTGTGTGTGTGTGTGGTTGTGATGTGTGACTCTATTGTATCATCAGTGTGTGTGTGTGGTTGTGATGTGTGACTCTATTGTATCATCAGTGTGTGTGTGTGGTTGTGATGTGTGACTCTATTGTATCATCAGTGTGTGTGTTGTTGTGATGTGTGACTCTATTGTATCATCAGTGTGCGTGTGTGTGGTTGTGATGTGTGACTCTATTGTATCATCAGTGTGTGTGTGTGTGGTTGTGATGTGTGACTCTATTGTATCATCAGTGTGTGTGTGTTGTTGTGATGTGTGACTCTATTGTATCATCAGTGTGTGTGTGTTGTTGTGATGTGTGACTCTATTGTATCATCAGTGTGTGTGTGTTGTTGTGATGTGTGACTCTATTGTATCATCAGTGTGTGTGTTGTTGTGATGTGTGACTCTATTGTATCATCAGTGTGTGTGTTGTTGTGATGTGTGACTCTATTGTATCATCAGTGTGTGTTTGTAAAAAACTGATAAAACTGATAACCATAACCACACCCACTCTGCTGTGATGGTCATCAATGGTCTCCACCTCCAAGGGAGTTGTTGTATAAATAAAGCGCTGTGTGATTACAGCTGGAGGAGGAGTGAAGCCATTATTACGTCATCATGGACTCTCGTAACCTCTCGTTCGTCCAGATTTCAGAGCAACTTAGTAATAAGTATAAAACATGGTCATGATGAGAAGTTACTGCGTCTTGAAGAGATGTCAGAAGAGTTGGAAGTTCATGTTGGTTGACCTTTTGATCATCTGACTTCCCTGTATAGAAGATCATGAACCTCATATTGAGAACCCCTGGTTTCAACTTTCTTTGTCATGGTAGCATTAGCATCAACATAAATCAGTATGTCGTCATAGCAACAAAGGCCTGTTCTTTTATCTTGTCTCTCAGAACTCAATGATCGTAGCTGAAGTAGCAGGTTGTAGCTCCTTATCAAGGAGAACATCTAAACCTGGACCTCATTCTACGGGCGTCCCCGGGGGGGGGGGGTCCTCCGGTGCGTCCTCGCTCCCCTCGACATCATCAGAACCTACGCGTGGTCACGCCCGAGCGTGTTCTTGCATTTAAGCAGGCGATCTGCAGAAGTTCAGAAGGTCCTAGAGGGTCCTAGAGGGTCCTAGAGGGTCCGAGAGGGTCCGCAGGGACGACCCCGACCCTCGCTGAAGAGTCGGACCCTCGTGTGGATCAGGATCAGCTCGAGGTCTGTTTATTCTGAGAGGACACGTGACACCGACGCTAATAATGTGCCGCGGCTCGGAGGATCTGACCCGGGATGGAGGTCCGGTTGTTTGTGGTTCTCCGAACCATCCCACCCACCGGAGCCTGGTCTTCCTCCGGTCACACTTCTGCGACGAGCCCCCCATGAAAGGGACACTTGTGGAGACGCTGCTGTCGGTCATGTGTCTCGTTCCTCGGGAGAAAATGGCTCAAATTCCTGCTAATGCGTCTTTTAATGAGTTTCTCTCTGGACTCAATCGCCGTCTTTGTCGACTCTTCGGAGAATCTTGTGGAAGAAGATCTTTTTTCTAATGCTGCGAGTGAAGATGAAACTCATGTTAAAAACCATCTTGGAAAAATGTCCAATCTTTCTGTTAAACTAACGCTAACATCCAGGAATTTTCTACATCTTGATAAAACTTTATTTATTCTTTATTTTCCAATTATAAACGTCTTAAGCTTTAGATTGTTTTTGTATCGTATCGATTTTACTACTTAATAAAGACTGAGAATCAAAAGATTACCATGAAATGTCGAGTGAGTGAAGGTTAAAAACTGTTTTAAGATGATTCTTATCAAGTTTGAAGATGATTATTATCAAGTTTTAAGATGATTCTTGTCAAGTTTTAAGATGATTATTATCAAGTTGTAAGATGATTCTTGTCAAGTTTTAAGATGATTCTTATCAATTTTTAAGATGATCATTATCAAGTTTCAAGATGATTCTTATCAAGTTTTAAGATGATTCTTGTCAAGTTTGAAGATGATTCTTATCAAGTTTGAAGATGATTCTTATCAAGTTTTAAGATGATTCTTATCAAGTTGTAAGATGATTCTTGTCAAGTTTTAAGATGATTATTATCAATTTTTAAGATGATCAATATCAAGTTTCAAGATGATTCTTATCAAGTTTTAAGATGATTCTTATCAAGTTTTAAGATGATTCTTATCAAGTTTGAAGATGATTCTATCAAGTTTTAAGATGATTCTTATCAAGTTTTAAGATGATTCTTATCAAGTTTGAAGATGATTATTATCAAGTTTTAAGATGATTCTTGTCAAGTTTTAAGATGATTCTTATCAAGTTGTAAGATGATTCTTGTCAAGTTTTAAGATGATTATTATCAATTTTTAAGATGATCAATATCAAGTTTCAAGATGATTCTTATCAAGTTTTAAGATGATTCTTGTCAAGTTTTAAGATGATTCTTATCAAGTTGTAAGATGATTCTTGTCAAGTTTTAAGATGATTCTTATCAATTTTTAAGATGATCATTATCAAGTTTCAAGATGATTCTTATCAAGTTTTAAGATGATTCTTGTCAAGTTTGAAGATGATTCTTATCAAGTTTGAAGATGATTCTTATCAAGTTTGAAGATGATTATTATCAAGTTGTAAGATGATTCTTATCAAGTTTTAAGATGATTCTTATCAAGTTTTAAGATGATTCTATCAAGTTTGAAGATGATTATTATCAAGTTTTAAGATGATTCTTGTCAAGTTTTAAGATGATTCTATCAATTTTGAAGATGATTCTTATCAAGTTTTAAGATGATTCTATCAAGTTTGAAGATGATTATTATCAAGTTTTAAGATGATTCTTGTCAAGTTTTAAGATGATTCTTATCAATTTTTAAGATGATCATTATCAAGTTTTAAGATGATTCTTATCAAGTTTTAAGATGATTCTTATCAAGTTTGAAGATGATTATTATCAAGTTTTAAGATGATTCTTGTCAAGTTTTAAGATGATTCTTATCAAGTTGTAAGATGATTCTTGTCAAGTTTTAAGATGATTCTTATCAATTTTTAAGATGATCATTATCAAGTTTCAAGATGATTCTTATCAAGTTTTAAGATGATTCTTGTCAAGTTTTAAGATGATTCTTATCAAGTTGTAAGATGATTCTTGTCAAGTTTTAAGATGATTCTTATAAATTTTTAAGATGATCATTATCAAGTTTCAAGATGATTCTTATCAAGTTTTAAGATGATTCTTGTCAAGTTTGAAGATGATTCTTATCAAGTTTGAAGATGATTCTTATCAAGTTTGAAGATGATTCTTATCAAGTTTTAAGATGATTCTTATCAAGTTTTAAGATGATTCTTATCAAGTTTTAAGATGATTCTATCAAGTTTGAAGATGATTATTATCAAGTTTTAAGATGATTCTTGTCAAGTTTTAAGATGATTCTATCAATTTTGAAGATGATTCTTATCAAGTTTTAAGATGATTCTATCAAGTTTGAAGATGATTCTTATCAAGTTTTAAGATGATTCTTATCAAGTTTTAAGATGATTCTTATCAAGTTTGAAGATGATTCTTATCAAGTTGTAAGATGATTCTTGTCAAGTTTTAAGATGATTCTTATCAAGTTTGAAGATGATTATTATCAAGTTGTAAGATGATTCTTGTCAAGTTTGAAGATGATTCTTATCAAGTTTTAAGATGATTCTTATCAAGTTTGAAGATGATTCTTATCAAGTTTTCTATCATGTCGTTGCTCGTCTACAGCTGACACCAGTGTGGCCAGTAAAACTGTCGCTGTATGTACGAATGAAAACTTCATCTTTAAGGAGTGAACAAAATGACAGTACTGTAGTTCACACAGTAATTACACAAGTGTAGTATCTTCAAATATCTCACAGCTCTAGAAGATTCCTCCACAATAGTGAGTCTCTGAGGCAGAACCTCACACCACGGTGTGGAATTTTCAGAGCAAACTCCATCAGTCCAGGTTTCTGAGCAAAAGAACCTGTTGTGAGAAAGTTCCTGAGACCAGATCAGAAGTGGACCAGTTGAAAATAAGACCAAGATAACGGTCGCAGCTTAAATCCACAGACACAAGGTGAAGATAATGGTCGAGATTGGTTAAGAAGCTCTTAAGTGCTACGATCTTCTTTGGAGGACGCTCTTAGAACACTGTGAAGTTAAAAGTGACCAGCAGTTTAAAGTTCAACTCGTATCAACTCTGGTGTCATTAAACATCAACTCGTATCAACTCTGGTGTCATTAAACATCAACTAGTATCAACTCTGGTGTCATTAAACATCAACTAGTATCAACTCTGGTGTCATTAAACATCAACTAGTATCAACTCTGGTGTCATTAAACATCAACAAGTATCAACTCTGGTGTCATTAAACATCAACTAGTATCAACTCTGGTGTCATTAAACATCAACTAGTATCAACTCTGGTGTCATTAAACATCAACTAGTATCAACTCTGGTGTCATTAAACATCAACAAGTATCAACTCTGGTGTCATTAAACATCAACTAGTATCAACTCTGGTGTCATTAAACATCAACTAGTATCAACTCTGGAGTCATTAAACATCAACTAGTATCAACTCTGGTGTCATTAAACATCAACTAGTATCAACTCTGGTGTTATTAAACATCAACTAGTATCAAGTCTGGAGTCATTAAAAATAAACTAGAATCAACTCTGGTGTCATTAAACATCAACTAGTATCAACTCTGGTGTCATTAAACATCAACTAGTATCAACTCTGGTGTCATTAAACATCAACTAGTATCAACTCTGGGGTCATTAAACATCAACTAGTATCAACTCTCGTGTCATTAATCATCAACTAGTATCAACTCTCGTGTCATTAAACATCAACTAGTATCAACTCTGGTGTTATTAAACATCAACTAGTATCAACTCTGGAGACATTGAAAATCAACTAGTATCAACTCTGGTGTCATTAAACATCAACTAGTATCAACTCTGGTGTCATTAAACATCAACTAGTATCAACTCTGGTGTCATTAAACATCAACTGGTATCAACTCTGGTGTCATAAAAGATCAACTAGTATCAACTCTGGTGTCATTAAACATCAACTAGTATCAACTCTGGTGTCATTAAACATCAACTAGTATCAACTCTGGGGTCATTAAACATAAACTAGTATCAACTCTCGTGTCATTAATCATCAACTAGCATCAACTCCGGTGTCATTAAACATCAACTAGTATCAACTCTGGTGTCATTAAACATCAACTAGTATCAACTCTGGTGTCATTAAACATCAACTAATATCAACTCTGGTGTCATTAAACATCAACTAGTATCAACTCTGGGGTCATTAAACATCAACTAGTATCAACTCTGGTGTCATTAAACATCAACTAGTATCAACTCTGGTGTCATTAAACATCAACTAGTATCAACTCTGGTGTCATTAAACATCAACTAATATCAACTCTGGGGTCATTAAACATCAACTAGTATCAACTCTGGTGTCATTAAACATCAACTAGTATCAACTCTGGTGTCATTAAACATCAACTAGTATCAACTCTGGTGTCATTAAACATCAACTAGTATCAACTCTGGTGTCATTAAACATCAACTAGTATCAACTCTGGTGTCATTAAACATCAACAAGTATCAACTCTGGTGTCATTAAACATCAACCAGTATCAACTCTGGTGTCATTAAACATCAACAAGTATCAACTCTGGTGTCATTAAACATCAACTAGTATCAACTCTGGTGTCATTAAACATCAACTAATATCAACTCTGGTGTCATTAAACATCAACTAGTATCAACTCTGGTGTCATTAAACATCAACTAGTATCAACTCTGGTGTCATTAAACATCAACTAGTATCAACTCTGGTGTCATTAAACATCAACTAGTGTCAACTCTGGTGTCATTAAACATCAACTAGTATCAACTCTGGTGTCATTAAACATCAACGAGTATCAACTCTGGTGTCATTAAACATCAACTAGTATCAACTCTGGGGTCATTAAACATCAACTAGTATCAACTCTCGTGTCATTAATCATCAACTAGTATCAACTCTGGTGTCATTAAACATCAACTAGTATCAACTCTGGTGTTATTAAACATCAACTAGTATCAACTCTGGAGTCATTAAAAATCAACTAGTATCAACTCTGGTGTCATTAAACATCAACTAGTATCAACTCTGGTGTCATTAAACATCAACTAGTATCAACTCTGGTGTCATTAAACATCAACTGGTATCAACTCTGGTGTCATAAAACATCAACTAGTATCAACTCTGGTGTCATTAAACATCAACTAGTATCAACTCTGGGGTCATTAAACATAAACTAGTATCAACTCTCGTGTCATTAATCATCAACTAGCATCAACTCTGGTGTCATTAAACATCAACTAGTATCAACTCTGTTGTCATTAAACATCAACTAGTATCAACTCTGGTGTCATTAAACATCAACTAGTATCAACTCTGGGGTCATTAAACATCAACTAGTATCAACTCTGGGGTCATTAAACATCAACTAGTATCAACTCTGGTGTCATTAAACATCAACTAGTAGCAACTCTGGTGTCATTAAACATCAACTAGTATCGACTCTGGTGTCATTAAACATCAACTAGTATCAACTCTGGTGTCATTAAACATCAACTAGTATCAACTCTGGTGTCATTAAACATCAACGAGTATCAACTCTGGTGTCATTAAACATCAACTAGTATCAACTCTGGTGTCATTAAACATCAACGAGTATCAACTCTGGTGTCATTAAACATCAACTAGTATCAACTCTGGTGTCATTAAACATCAACGAGTATCAACTCTGGTGTCATTAAACATCAACTAGTATCAACTCTGGTGTCATTAAACATCAACTAGTATCAACTCTGGTGTCATTAAACATCAACTAGAATCAACTCTGGTGTCATTAAACATCAACTAGTATCGACTCTGGTGTCATTAAACATCAACGAGTATCAACTCTGGTGTCATTAAACATCAACTAGTATCAACTCTGGTGTCATTAAACATCAACGAGTATCAACTCTGGTGTCATTAAACATCAACTAGTATCAACTCTGGTGTCATTAAACATCAACTAGTATCAACTCTGGTGTCATAAAACATCAACTAGTATCAACTCTGGTGTCATTAAACATCAACTAGTATCAACTCTGGTGTCATAAAACATCAACTAGTATCAACTCTGGTGTCATTAAACATCAACTAGTATCAACTCTGGTGTCATTAAACATCAACTAGTATCAACTCTGGTGTCATTAAACATCAACTAGTATCAACTCTGGTGTCATTAAACATCAACTAGTATCAACTCTGGTGTCATTAAACATTAACTAGTATCAACTCTGGTGTCATTAAACATCAACTGGTATCAACTCTGGTGTCATAAAACATCAACTAGTATCAACTCTGGTGTCATTAAACATCAACTAGTATCAACTCTGGGGTCATTAAACATAAACTAGTATCAACTCTCGTGTCATTAATCATCAACTAGCATCAACTCTGGTGTCATTAAACATCAACTAGTATCAACTCTGTTGTCATTAAACATCAACTAGTATCAACTCTGGTGTCATTAAACATCAACTAGTATCAACTCTGGGGTCATTAAACATCAACTAGTATCAACTCTGGGGTCATTAAACATCAACTAGTATCAACTCTGGTGTCATTAAACATCAACTAGTAGCAACTCTGGTGTCATTAAACATCAACTAGTATCGACTCTGGTGTCATTAAACATCAACTAGTATCAACTCTGGTGTCATTAAACATCAACTAGTATCAACTCTGGTGTCATTAAACATCAACGAGTATCAACTCTGGTGTCATTAAACATCAACTAGTATCAACTCTGGTGTCATTAAACATCAACGAGTATCAACTCTGGTGTCATTAAACATCAACGATTATCAACTCTGGTGTCATTAAACATCAACTAGTATCAACTCTGGTGTCATTAAACATCAACTAGTATCAACTCTGGTGTCATTAAACATCAACTAGAATCAACTCTGGTGTCATTAAACATCAACTAGTATCGACTCTGGTGTCATTAAACATCAACGAGTATCAACTCTGGTGTCATTAAACATCAACTAGTATCAACTCTGGTGTCATTAAACATCAACGAGTATCAACTCTGGTGTCATTAAACATCAACTAGTATCAACTCTGGTGTCATTAAACATCAACTAGTATCAACTCTGGTGTCATAAAACATCAACTAGTATCAACTCTGGTGTCATTAAACATCAACTAGTATCAACTCTGGTGTCATTAAACATCAACTAGTATCAACTCTGGTGTCATTTAACATCAACTAGTATCAACTCTGGTGTCATTAAACATCAACTAGTATCAACTCTGGTGTCATTAAACATTAACTAGTATCAACTCTGGTGTCATTAAACATTAACTAGTATCAACTCTGGTGTCATTAAACATCAACTAGTATCAACTCTGGTGTCATTAAACATCAACTAGTATCAACTCTGGTGTCATTAAACATCAACTAGTATCAACTCTGGTGTCATTAAACATCAACTAGTATCAACTCTGGTGTCATTAAACATCAACTAGTATCAACTCTGGTGTCATTAAACATCAACGAGTATCAACTCTGGTGTCATTAAACATCAACTAGTATCAACTCTGGTGTCATTAAACATCAACTAGTATCAACTCTGGTGTCATTAAACATCAACGAGTATCAACTCTGGTGTCATTAAACATCAACTAGTATCAACTCTGGTGTCATTAAACATCAACTAGTATCAACTCTGGTGTCATTAAACATCAACTAGAATCAACTCTGGTGTCATTAAACATCAACTAGTATCGACTCTGGTGTCATTAAACATCAACGAGTATCAACTCTGGTGTCATTAAACATCAACTAGTATCAACTCTGGTGTCATTAAACATCAACGAGTATCAACTCTGGTGTCATTAAACATCAACTAGTATCAACTCTGGTGTCATTAAACATCAACTAGTATCAACTCTGGTGTCATTAAACATCAACTAGTATCAACTCTGGTGTCATTAAACATCAACTAGTATCAACTCTGGTGTCATTAAACATCAACTAGTATCAACTCTGGTGTCATTAAACATCAACTAGTATCAACTCTGGTGTCATTAAACATCAACTAGTATCAACTCTGGTGTCATTAAACATCAACTAGTATCAACTCTGGTGTCATTAAACATCAACTAGTATCAACTCTGGTGTCATTAAACATCCACTAGTATCAACTCTGGTGTCATGTAGTGAATGTTCTTCAAGACGCAGTAACTTCTCATCATGACCATGTTTTAATTATTACTTCATAAAGTTGCTCTGAAATCTGGACGAACGAGAGGTTACGAGAGTCCATCATTATGTTATAATGCCTTAATAATGGCTTCTGCTGAACAGCAGAAAATGTAGTTTGCAGAAGAAAAGCTTCAGAGTCGATTGACAGAGAATTCCAGTAGTTTCTAACGGGGAATTTCCCCTTGACAGGGTGTGTGTGTGAGTCTGTGTGTGAGTGTGTGTAGGTGTGTGTGTGTGTGTAGCATTTAGAGCAGAGACACACACAGCAACATCACACTTTCCAGTGTGTGTCCTGAGGAGTTGTGACTGTTGTTGTCACTGATTTAATGTGTTTTTTCTTGAATTAATTCTCTCTCGTTGTGTTGTTTGTGTTACTTTGAATGACTTCATGTGTGTTTCTTTGTAAACACAAATCAATTCTTCTCCTGCTCAAGTGTGTCGACCACATGTCGGTGTATTTATCCAGAGGAACTCGTGTGTGTAAGTGAACGACATGCGACACACATGCTTTAATTGTGTGTGTGTCTGTGTGTGTGTGTGTCTGTGTGTGTCTGTGTGTGTCTGTGTGTATTTGACACTAGGTGTTGAATCTGTGATGTCATCTCATTTGCATACCTTTGGTTGATACAAGCTGGCTCTGGGTGTGTGCGTTCAGAGTGTGCGTTTGTGTGTACACGGTCCTGGCAGTTGTGTTCACCTGTGGCCCCCCCTCCCTCCGGATGGTTCCCCCGGGCTCCCCGGGACCCTCGGAGATGATCGACACATGGAGAAGACATTGAGTCCTGAGACTCTTCTTCTTCTTCTTCTTCTTCTTCTTCTTCTTCTTCTTCTTCTTCTTCTTCTTCTTCTTCTTCTTCTTCCTCTTCTTTCACATGAGATGCTTCACAGATGTGTGTCGGCTCTGAAGTTGACGACGTCTCGAGGGAAAAGATCATCTTTGAGGAAACCATAGATTCAACGTTATGACTTGAAGCAGCAAGTTATTGATTAGAATCGATTTATGGACGATTTTAACGACTTGAACAGTGTTTTTGAATGTGAGTGAGTGAAGATTAAAAACTGCTTTAAGATGATTCTTATCAAGTTTTAAGATGGTTCTTATCAAGTTTTAAGATGATTCTTAAGAAGTTTTAAGATGATTCTTAAGAAGTTTTAAGATGATTCTTTTGAAGTTTTAAGATGATTCTTATCAAGTTTTAGATGATTCTTAAGAAGTTTTAAGATGATTCTTATGAAGTTTTAAGATGGTTCTTATAAAGTTTTAAGATGGTTCTTATAAAGTTTTAAGATGGTTCTTATAAAGTTTTAAGATGGTTCTTATAAAGTTTTAAGATGGTTCTTATAAAGTTTTAAGAGGATTTTTTTTATCAAGTTTTAAGATGATTCTTATCAAGTTTTAAGATGGTTCTTATAAAGTTTTAAGATGATTCTTAAGAAGTTTTAAGATGATTCTTTTGAAGTTTTAAGATGATTCTTATCAAGTTTTAGATGATTCTTAAGAAGTTTTAAGATGATTCTTATGAAGTTTGAAGATGATTCTTATCAAGTTTTATAATGAGTCTTATCAAGTTTTATGAAGATTCTTATCAAGTTTTAAGATGATTCTTATCAGGTTTTAAGATGGTTCTTATCAAGTTTT
>NC_141819.1:2750517-2753017 GCF_982586985.1 Callionymus lyra
TCATGTCATGTCTTCATGTCATGTCTTCATGTCATGTCTTCATGTCATGTCTTCATGTCATGTCTTCATGTCATGTCTTCATGTCATGTCTTCATATCATGTCTTCATGTCATGTCTTCATGTCATGTCTTCATGTCATGTCTTCATGTCATGTCTTCATGTCATGTCTTCATGTCATGTCTTCATGTCATGTATTCATGTCATGTCATGTCTTCATGTCATGTCTTCATGTCATGTCTTCATGTCATGTCTTCATGTCATGTCTTCATGTCATGTCTTCATATCATGTCTTCATGTCATGTCTTCATGTCATGTCTTCATGTCATGTCTTCATATCATGTCTTCATATCATGTCTTCATATCATGTCTTCATGTCATGTCTTCATGTCATGTCTTCATGTCATGTCTTCATATCATGTCTTCATGTCATGTATTCATGTCATGTCATGTCTTCATATCATGTCTTCATGTCATGTCTTCATGTCATGTCTTCATGTCATGTCTTCATATCATGTCTTCATGTCATGTCTTCATGTCATGTCTTCATGTCATGTCTTCATATCATGTCTTCATATCATGTCTTCATGTCATGTCTTCATGTCATGTCTTCATGTCATGTCTTCATATCATGTCTTCATGTCATGTCTTCATGTCATGTCTTCATGTCATGTCTTCATGTCATGTCTTCATGTCATGTCTTCATATCATGTCTTCATGTCATGTCTTCATGTCATGTCTTCATGTCATGTCTTCATATCATGTCTTCATGTCATGTCTTCATGTCATGTCTTCATGTCATGTCTTCATGTCATGTCTTCATATCATGTCTTCATGTCATGTCTTCATGTCATGGGTTCATGTCATGGATTCATGTCATGTCTTCATGTCATGGGTTCATATCATGTCAATGGTTCATATCATGTGTTCATGTCATGTCTTCATGTCATGTCTTCATATCATGTCTTCATGTCATGTGTTCATTTCATGTCTTCATGTCATGTCTTCATGTCATGGGTTCATATCATGTCTTCATGTCATGTCTTCATATCATGTCAATGGTTCATGTCATGTGTTCATGTCATGGATTCATGTCATGTGTTCATGTCATGGATTCATGTCATGTGTTCATGTCATGTCTTCATGTCATGTGTTCATGTCATGGGTTCATGTCATGTCTTCATGTCATGTCTTCATATCATGTCAATGGTTCATGTCATGTGTTCATGTCATGGATTCATGTCATGTGTTCATGTCATGGATTCATGTCATGTGTTCATGTCATGTCTTCATGTCATGTGTTCATGTCATGGGTTCATATCATGTCTTCATGTCATGTCTTCATATCATGTCAATGGTTCATGTCATGTATTCATGTCATGTCATGTCTTCATGTCATTTCTTCATGTCATGTCTTCATGTCATTTCTTCATGTCATGTCTTCATATCATGTCAATGGTTCATGTCATGTGTTCATGTCATGAGTGTTGTGCGATGTTTTATTGTGTTTATTCAAACCCATGAAATGAGTCAGTCCCTGGATCACATGACCCCCCGTCATGTGACGAGTGAGCAGCAGAGAGCGAGGAGGGAAAGTGTGTGGAAGTCGTTCCGCGGTTGTGTCGCAGCATGTGTTCCACATTACAGGCTAATTATTCTTCTCCTACCCTGTGTTTACCATGTGAACTCAGCATTATCCTGATTGCTAACGTGATTGCTGCTTAATTCACTGCTGCTCCTCTCTGGCGGGGGAACTTCTCGTCGTCCATCAGAGCCAGAAACATGTGACAACGTTCTGAGACGTGAGAACCTTGTTTGGAAGGACGAGGCCGGCGCTGAACTCTGGCCCGGTCGGGTGTGTTATTGCACAGGTATAGAATAACGCTGCCGCTGACCCCGCGACCCCGCGACCCCCCCGCCCCCACATGGTTGCCAATGGCGATGACTCCCGTTGATCTTCACCTGTCAAAGCAAAGCGGCGACTAAAGACTTGCAGCTTGAGGAAGGAAACGCTCTTTGTCTCTGAGTCAAAACTTTAGAACATATGAGCTGCGAGTTAAACACGCTCTGGAGATCATACGTGTGGAGATCATACGTGTGGAGATCATTCTTGTGGAGATCACACATGTGGAGATCATACGTGTGGAGATCATACGTGTGGAGATCATACATGTGGAGATCATACTTGTGGAGATCATACGTGTGGAGATCATACGTGTGGAGATCATACATGTGGAGATCATACATGTGGAGATCATACGTGTGGAGATCATACGTGTGGAGATCATACGTGTGGAGATCATACGTGTGGAGATCATACGTGTGGAGATCATACGTGTGGAGATCATACGTGTGGAGATCATACTTGTGGAGATCATACATGTGGAGATCATACGTGTGGAGATCATACGTGTGGAGAGCATACTTGTGGAGATCATACGTGTGGAGATCATACATGTGGAGATCAAACGTGTGGAGATCATACGTGTGGAGATCATACGTG
>NC_141819.1:2758017-2843017 GCF_982586985.1 Callionymus lyra
AACACACATGTTTCTTGAAGGAGTCAGTAGATCATCAAACACACATGTTTCTTGAAGGAGTCAGTAGATCATCAAACACAGATGTTTCTTGAAGGAGTCAGTAGATCATCAAACACAGATGTTTCTTGAAGGAGTCAGTAGATCATCAAACACAGATGTTTCTTGAAGGAGTCAGTAGATCATCAAACACAGATGTTTCTTGAAGGAGTCAGTAGATCATCAAACCCCCCCCCCTGTGATGGTGAACTTGGCGCAAGTGTGCATGCCTACTCACATCAGTATGTGTGAATGGTTGAATTTCCCCTCGCGGGACTAATAAGGGATTCTAAAAAAAAAACTAAAAAAAAACACAGATGTTTCTTGAAGGAGTCAGTAGATCATCAAACACAGATGTTTCTTGAAGGAGTCAGTAGATCATCAAACACACATGTTTCTTGAAGGAGTCAGTAGATCATCAAACACACATGTTTCTTGAAGGAGTCAGTAGATCATCAAACACACATGTTTCTTGAAGGAGTCAGTAGATCATCAAACACACATGTTTCTTGAAGGAGTCAGTAGATCATCAAACACAGAGATGGTTCCAAAGCTTAGGAGCAACAGTCTGGAAGGATTTCTCTCCTCTGGTCCGGAAGTTCCGGAACCATCAGTAGATTCTGATCCACAGACCTCAGAGCCCGAGCTGGGGTGTAAGTCTGGATCAGATCACTGATGGAAGGTCTGACCATGAATAGATCTGAAAGTAAGAACCAGAATTTTAAAATGATCCTGAAAGAAAGTAGTGAAGAGTTTGAAGGAGAAATGTGAGTTCTTCTACTAGAGCAGCCAGTGAAGAGTTTGAAGGAGAAATGTGAGTTCTTCTACTAGAGCGGCCAGTGAAGAGTTTGAAGGAGAAATGTGAGTTCTTCTACTAGAGCAGCCAGTGAAGAGTTTGAAGGAGAAATGTGAGTTCTTCTACTAGAGCGGCCAGTGAAGAGTTTGAAGGAGAAATGTGAGTTCTTCTACTAGAGCAGCCAGTGAAGAGTTTGAAGGAGAAATGTGAGTTCTTCTACTAGAGCGGCTCAGAATTCTGGCTGCAGAGTTTTGTATGAACTGCAGGCGAGACACATCCTTCTTGTCTAGTTTTTTTTTTTTCAAGATTCTTTGTTCCATTTTTCTGGTACTTTGATCCAAACACTGTGAGACGTCCAGATGAGAGAGGACCTGTCCACAAGGACAAGTCTTCACCCGGACTGACGCCTCCGTGATTGGACGGCGTCTCCTCAGCATCTGCAGACCTCCACGGTTCTGTTTGATATTCAAACAAACACCTGTCAGAGTCTGGAGCTCACGTTGCTGATGGAAATTGTCTGAAAACTGAACTTTACTCAGCAGTATTTTGATTCCAAACATCTGCGCGAGGGACGAAAATAGAGTTTTACTGCCGGCTCGGAGGCCAGGTCCACGTCCCACTCAAATGTCTTTTGAAAGACCTGATCTCACAGAGGTGTTTTATTTAGTCCACGTCCAGCGAGACGACCCCGAGATCCTTGTTGAGGCAGCGAAGCCAGAGTCAGAGTCAGTCCAGTGAACAAAGAGTCAAGTCGATCCTGCAGCCCCTCGCTCTCTCCCCTGGTTCCCCCTCCAGCTCCTGGACTCGCCTGACGATGAAGGCTCTGCTGTGATGAGGCGCCGTTTGGCCCGAGTCCAGATCCCACATCTGTCCCACGTCTGTTCTTTCTTTTGAGCCGACGTCCGCCCGCAGTGTTGGTTCAGTTGTCGAGTCAGTCTCGGGGTCCGTCTCTGGGTCCGTCTCGGGGTCCGTCTCGGGGTCCGTCTCAGGGTCCGTCTCTGGGTCTGTCTCAGGGTCCGTCTCTGGGTCTGTCTCTGGGTCCGTCTCGGGGTCCGTCTCTGGGTCTGTCTCAGGGTCCGTCTCTGGGTCTGTCTCTGGGTCTGTCTCAGGGTCCGTCTCTGGGTCTGTCTCTGGGTCCGTCTCGGGGTCCGTCTCAGGGTTTGTCTCTGGGTCCGTCTCTGGGTCCGTCTTAGGGTCCGTCTCTGGGTCTGTCTCTGGGTCCGTCTCAGGGTCCGTCTCTGGGTCTGTCTCTGGGTCCGTCTCTGGGTTTGTCTCTGGGTCCGTCTCACGGTCCGTCTCGGGGTCTGTCTCTGGGTCTGTCTCAGGGTCTGTCTCAGGGTCCGTCTCTGGGTCTGTCTCAGGGTCCGTCTCTGGGTCTGTCTCAGGGTCTGTCTCTGGGTCTGTCTCAGGGTCTGTCTCTGGGTCTGTCTCAGGGTCTCACTCTGGGTCTGTCTCAGGGTCTGTCTCTGGGTCTGTCTCAGGGTCCGTCTCAGGGTTTGTCTCTGGGTCCGTCTCAGGGTCCATCTCTGGGTCCGTCTCAGGGTCCGTCTCGGGGTTTGTCTCTGGGTCCGTCTCAGGGTCCGTCTCGGGGTCCGTCTCAGGGTCCGTCTCGGGGTCCGTCTCAGGGTCCGTCTCGGGGTCCGTCTCAGGGTCCGTCTCGGGGTCCGTCTCAGGGTCCGTCTCGGGGTCTGTCTCAGGGTCTATCTCTGGGTCTGTCTCAGGGTCCATCTCTGGGTCCGTCTCAGGGTTTGTCTCTGGGTCCGTCTCAGGGTCCGTCTCTGGGTCCGTCTCAGGGTCCGTCTCGGGGTTGGTCTCAAGGTCCCTTTCAGAGTCCGTCTCGGGTCTGCAGGCATGTGTTCCCAGGTGACTAATGGAGCATCGACATCTCTGAAGACAGCGAGTGTTAGATTTATTCACCAGAAGAAAGTGTCAGTGAACCTAAGAAGACGAGCATGTGTGTACTTTCCAGTGAGCAGTGTGTACTTTCCAGTGAGCAGTGTGTACTTTCCAGTGAGCAGTGTGTACTTTCCAGTGAGCATGTGTGTACTTTCCAGTGAGCAGTGTGTACTTTCCAGTGAGCAGTGTGTACTTTCCAGTGAGCAGTGTGTACTTTCCAGTGAGCAGTGTGTACTTTCCAGTGAGCAGTGTGTACTTTCCAGTGAGCAGTGTGTACTTTCCAGTGAGCAGTGTGTAGCTCTGGAGGAAGGAACTTGATGGTGTTTTGATGAAGAACTTGATGGTGTTTTGATGAAGATCTTGATGGTGTTTTAATGAAGATCTTGATGGTGTTTTAATGAAGATCTTGATGGTGTTTTAATGAAGATCTTGATGGTGTTTTGATGAAGAACTTGATGGTGTTTTGATGAAGAACTTGATGGTGTTTTAATGAAGATCTTGATGGTGTTTTGATGAAGAACTTGATGGTGTTTTGATGAAGAACTTGATGGTGTTTTGATGAAGAACTTGATGGTGTTTTGATGAAGAACTTGATGGTGTTTTAATGAAGATCTTGATGGTGTTTTAATGAAGATCTTGATGGTGTTTTGATGAAGAACTTGATGGTGTTTTGATGAAGAACTTGATGGTGTTTTGATGAAGAACTTGATGGTGTTTTGATGAAGAACTTGATGGTGTTTTGATGAAGATCTTTATGGTGTTTTAATGAAGATCTTGATGGTGTTTTGATGAAGAACTTGATGGTGTTTTGATGAAGAACTTGATGGTGTTTTGATGAAGAACTTGATGGTGTTTTGATGAAGAACTTGATGGTGTTTTGATGAAGAACTTGATGGTGTTTTAATGAAGATCTTGATGGTGTTTTGATGAAGAACTTGATGGTGTTTTGATGAAGAACTTGATGGTGTTTTGATGAAGAACTTGATGGTGTTTTGATGAAGAACTTGATGGTGTTTTAATGAAGATCTTGATGGTGTTTTGATAAAGAACTTGATGGTGTTTTAATGAAGATCTTGATGGTGTTTTGATAAAGAACTTGATGGTGTTTTGATGAAGATCTTTATGGTGTTTTGATGAAGAACTTGATGGTGTTTTGATGAAGAACTTGATGGTGTTTTAATGAAGATCTTGATGGTGTTTTGATGAAGAACTTGATGGTGTTTTGATGAAGAACTTGATGGTGTTTTGATGAAGAACTTGATGGTGTTTTGATGAAGAACTTGATGGTGTTTTGATGAAGATCTTTATGGTGTTTTAATGAAGATCTTGATGGTGTTTTGATGAAGAACTTGATGGTGTTTTGATGAAGAACTTGATGGTGTTTTGATGAAGAACTTGATGGTGTTTTGATGAAGAACTTGATGGTGTTTTGATGAAGAACTTGATGGTGTTTTGATGAAGAACTTGATGGTGTTTTGATGAAGAACTTGATGGTGTTTTAATGAAGATCTTGATGGTGTTTTGATAAAGAACTTGATGGTGTTTTGATGAAGATCTTTATGGTGTTTTGATGAAGAACTTGATGGTGTTTTGATGAAGAACTTGATGGTGTTTTAATGAAGATCTTGATGGTGTTTTGATGAAGAACTTGATGGTGTTTTGATGAAGAACTTGATGGTGTTTTGATGAAGAACTTGATGGTGTTTTGATGAAGAACTTGATGGTGTTTTGATGAAGATCTTTATGGTGTTTTAATGAAGATCTTGATGGTGTTTTGATGAAGAACTTGATGGTGTTTTGATGAAGAACTTGATGGTGTTTTGATGAAGAACTTGATGGTGTTTTGATGAAGAACTTGATGGTGTTTTGATGAAGAACTTGATGGTGTTTTGATGAAGATCTTTATGGTGTTTTAATGAAGATCTTGATGGTGTTTTGATGAAGAACTTGATGGTGTTTTGATGAAGAACTTGATGGTGTTTTGATGAAGAACTTGATGGTGTTTTGATGAAGATCTTTATGGTGTTTTGATGAAGATCTTGATGGTGTTTTGATGAAGATCTTGATGAGGTTTTGATGAAGATCTTTATGGTGTTTTCATGAAGATCTTGATGGTGTTTTGATGAAGATCTTGATGAGGTTTGATGAAGAACTTGATGGTGTTTTGATGAAGAACTTGATGGTGTTTTGATGAAGATCTTGATGGTGTTTTGATGAAGAACTTGATGGTGTTTTGATGAAGATCTTTATGGTGTTTTGATGAAGAACTTGATGGTGTTTTGATGAAGAACTTGATGGTGTTTTAATGAAGATCTTGATGGTGTTTTGATGAAGAACTTGATGGTGTTTTGATGAAGAACTTGATGGTGTTTTGATGAAGAACTTGATGGTGTTTTGATGAAGAACTTGATGGTGTTTTGATGAAGATCTTTATGGTGTTTTAATGAAGATCTTGATGGTGTTTTGATGAAGAACTTGATGGTGTTTTGATGAAGAACTTGATGGTGTTTTGATGAAGAACTTGATGGTGTTTTGATGAAGAACTTGATGGTGTTTTGATGAAGAACTTGATGGTGTTTTGATGAAGATCTTTATGGTGTTTTAATGAAGATCTTGATGGTGTTTTGATGAAGAACTTGATGGTGTTTTGATGAAGAACTTGATGGTGTTTTGATGAAGAACTTGATGGTGTTTTGATGAAGATCTTTATGGTGTTTTCATGAAGAACTTGATGGTGTTTTGATGAAGAACTTGATGGTGTTTTGATGAAGATCTTTATGGTGTTTTCATGAAGATCTTGATGGTGTTTTGATGAAGATCTTGATGAGGTTTGATGAAGAACTTGATGGTGTTTTGATGAAGAACTTGATGGTGTTTTGATGAAGATCTTGATGGTGTTTTGATGAAGAACTTGATGGTGTTTTGATGAAGAACTTGATGGTGTTTTGATGAAGATCTTTATGGTGTTTTGATGAAGATCTTGATGGTGTTTTGATGAAGATCTTGATGAGGTTTTGATGAAGAACTTGATGGTGTTTTGATGACGAACTTGATGGTATTTAGATGAAGAATTTGATGGTGTTTAGATGAAGAACTTGATGGTGTTTTGATGAAGAACTTGATGGTGTTTAGATGAAGAATTTGATGGTGTTTTGATGAAGAACTTGATGGTGTTTTGATGAAGAACTTGATGGTGTTTTGATGAAGAACTTGATGGTGTTCTGATGAAGAATTTGATGGTGTTTTGATGAAGAATTTGATGGTGTTTTGATGAAGAACTTGATGGTGTTTTGATGAAGAACTTGATGGTGTTCAGATGAAGAACTTGATGGTGTTTTGATAAAGAACTTGATGGTATTTTGATGAAGATAGTGATGGTGTTTTAATGAAGAACTTGATGGTGTTTAGATGAAGAACTTGATGGTGTTTTGATGAAGATAGTGATGGTGTTTTAATGAAGAACTTGATGGTGTTTAGATGAAGAACTTGATGGTGTTTTGATGAAGATCTTGATGGTGTTTTAATGAAGAACTTGATGGTGTTTTGATGAAGATAGTGATGGTGTTTTAATGAAGAACTTGATGGTGTTTAGATGAAGAACTTGATGGTGTTTTGATGAAGATATTGATGGTGTTTTAATGAAGAACTTGATGGTGTTCAGATGAAGAACTCCAACAGATCCAGGTTTGTGTCGTGGGCCTCCCAGTGAGACGGACCCCAGTGTGAGTCCAGCTCGAGGCAACCGAGGCTCGTGGGGGTCCTTTGGTGGGTTCTCCCTCAGCATGTGTGGGTCTCCTCCGGGTCCTCCTGTTCCCCTCCCACCATTCACACCTAAAGATTGATGACTAGTCCTGTGGTGGGCTTTCCAGGGTGTCCCTCACCTTTCAGCCTGTATATTTAGCAGGTGAAGGTTTAACCAAAGTTGAGAAAGTTATTTGTGAAGCATTCTTTATAACATATTACTCTCATCTCAAAGTAATTAGTTACATTACAATATTACTTTATTTTAATCGTGAGGTAATGCACTACTTTATTTAATGTGCACTACTTTTTTCTTTTTTTTTACCGTGGTGGTATTAACTAAAAATATACATATACAGCAATATATTGAGAATTTGTATTTGTGATAGTGTTTAGATGTTTGACAGCACTGTAAGGTCTCTTTTGTTTTATGAAATTAAATTCTATTTATTTTTTTACAATAGTAATATAATGGTTTACTGTTCAAAAAAAGTCTGTTTAAAATAAAATAATTCGATTTTATTATTTACAATTAACTCGCAAATATTCACAACCTTTATTCATTTTTGTGTTGCAATTAGACGAGAGAACACGGTGACGACTGAGGACGAGAGGATACAGTGACGACTGAGGACGAGAGGATACAGTGATGACTGAGGATGAGAGGATACAGTGATGACTGAGGATGAGAGGATACACTGACGACTGAGGATGAGAGGATACAGTGATGACTGAGGATGAGAGGATACACTGACGACTGAGGATGAGAGGATACAGTGATGACTGAGGATGAGAGGATACACTGACGACTGAGGATGAGAGGATACAGTGATGACTGAGGACGAGAGGATACAGTGATGACTGAGGATGAGAGGATACAGTGATGACTGAGGATGAGAGGATACACTGACGACTGAGGATGAGAGGATACAGTGACGACTGAGGATGAGAGGATACAGTGATGACTGAGGACGAGAGGATACAGTGATGACTGAGGATGAGAGGATACACTGACGACTGAGGATGAGAGGATACAGTGATGACTGAGGATGAGAGGATACAGTGACGACTGAGGATGAGAGGATACAGTGATGACTGAGGACGAGAGGATACAGTGATGACTGAGGATGAGAGGATACAGTGACGACTGAGGACGAGAGGATACAGTGATGACTGAGGATGAGAGGATACAGTGACGACTGAGGACGAGAGGATACAGTGATGACTGAGGATGAGAGGATACAGTGACGACTGAGTATGAGAGGTTACAGTGACGACTGAGGATGAGAGGATACAGTGATGACTGAGGATGAGAGGATACAGTGACGACTGAGGATGAGAGGATACAGTGATGACTGAGGATGAGAGGATACAGTGATGAATGAGGACGAGAGGATACAGTGATGAATGAGGACGAGAGGATACAGTGACGACTGAGGACGAGAGGATATAGTGATGACTGAGGACGAGAGGATACAGTGATGACTGAGGACAAGAGAATACAGTGATGACTGAGGACGAGAGGATACAGTGATGACTGAGGACAAGAGGATACAGTGACGACTGAGGACGAGAGGATATAGTGATGACTGAGGACAAGAGAGTACAGTGACGACTGAGGATGAGAGGATACAGTGATGACTGAGGATGAGAGGATACAGAGATGACTGAGTATGAGAGGATACAGAGATGACTGAGTATGAGAGGATACAGAGATGACTGAGTATGAGAGGATACAGAGATGACTGAGGATGAGAGGATACAGTGATGACTGAGGACGAGAGGATACAGTGAGTCCAGCAGCTTTTAAAGCTGATGTTTGAAGATATTTTGGTTTGAAAACAAATGAAAGTAGTTACTCGTCAAGAGTCATGTGGTCTGTAAATACTACAACACCAGAGTAATATAAGAATGAATATGTGTTTTATTTAAAACCATCGTTGAGACGAATCGATCAATCCGAAAATAATGCTGACGTTACAAGAGCCTTGAGAATGACAGGAAGTGACTAACCTTCGGGCTCAAGTCCCGACTCTTGTTTGTTCATTTTTAACATTGTGTTCGTGTCACGTTCTTGTCGTCGATGAAGTGTCTGAAGAGAAACCGCCATCGAGACTTTACGTAGGTTCATGTTTACGTGGGACGTTCTGAGGCGAAGCCGACGGGGAAAGCGAGAGAAAGCTCTGAAGGAACAAGGATCCGACAATTAGTGACGACTAATCAGCGCGAGTGTAACCAAGCGCATCCCCCCACGCTGGTGCCAGCGCTTGCACTGTGCTTGAACCTGCGCCGAATGCCAACGGCAGATAATTATAAACCCACAGGCCTCCTCCGAGCAGAGGGAGGGATGGAGCCTCAACCCCGGCCTGAACTCCTGACCTTCTTCACACACCGAGCGTCTGTTGTGGGCTTCAGGAGGTGCAAGATGGGTCACGGCGAGCCGTGAGGCGACTGGTGGCGAGAGGACGGTGTGGGGGGTTCGGGGAAGGAGGTGCTCACGGGAGGGTCGGTTCTTAGAGAACTCACCGCTCGAGAGAAGTCTTTGTTTGGCCTGCAGGGTCGTCGGCTCAAGCACTCGATCCGCGTTCAATAGTCGTGGAAATGAAGCCGCGTCACAACCTTTGGAAACGATAGAAACTTTTTGTTGGAGCTCGATTATCTGTTGAAGGTTTCTCCGCTTATCTGGTCCTGCTTCGTGCGACCATCTTCCCGTTGAACTAGAATCCACGACAAACAATCCTGAGGTCTACAGAACATGGACTTGAGTAAATACTTAAGTTAAGAAATTGTAACTTTATTAAGAAGTAGCTGTAGATGGTGCTAAGAACAGCTGTTAACATACCAACAGCTGATCAATATAATCAATATCATTTCAATATGTACTTGAGTGACTTAGGTCAGTCTGTCAAACTGAGAGACCTGGTGCTGTATTTGACAAAGACATGTCTCTAGTTCAACACTGAACAAAACTGACCACAAACTGTTTCCTTCAACTGAGAATTCTGAGCTGCTCTAGTAGAAGAACTCACATTTCTCCTTCAAACTCTTCACTGGCTGCTCTAGTAGAAGAACTCACATTTCTCCTTCAAACTCTTCACTGACTGCTCTAGTAGAAGAACTCACATTTCTCCTTCAAACTCTTCACTACTTTCTTTCAGGATCATTTTAAAATTCTGGTTCTTACTTTCAGATCTATTCATGGTCAGACCTTCCATCAGTGATCTGATCCAGCCTTACACCCCAGCTCGGGCTCTGAGGTCTGTGGATCAGAATCTACTGATGGTTCCTGAACTTCTGGACCAGAGGAGAGAAATCCTTCCAGACTGTTGTATTTCTTGGCTTAAATGTTTGTAGAAGACATAATGTTTCCTGACAAGGTTAGTCATGAACTTATGACACTTTGTTTTAATGTTTCCATTAGCACAATGATGACATTTCCTAAATTGAGTGTTGGTTATTTATGGAGCTACACAATTGTCAATAAAGCACTAAAGGATCTGATTCTCTCGACTTTATCTTGAAACTATTTCTTAACAAAAGGTTTAAGGTTAAAAGAACATTGTTTCTGATGTGATTCAGTTCAGAAGTGTTGTGTTGTTTATGCACCTTTACACCTGAGGATGGAGTCAGTATTAGGTACACAAGTGTGTTGTTTATGCACCTTTACACCTGAGGATGGAGTCAGTATTAGGTACACAAGTGTTGTGTTGTTTATGCACCTTTACACCTGAGGATGGAGTCAGTATTAGGTACACAAGTGTTGTGTTGTTTATGCACCTTTACACCTGAGGATGGAGTCAGTATTAGGTACACAAGTGTTGTGTTGTTTATGCACCTTTACACCTGTAGATGGAGTCAGTATTAGGTACACAATTGTTGTGTTGTTTATGCACCTTTACACCTGTAGATGGAGTAAGTATTAGGTACACAAGTGTTGTGTTGTTTATGCACCTTTACACCTGCAGATGGAGTAAGTATTAGGTACACAAGTGTTGTGTTGTTTATGCACCTTTACACCTGTAGATGGCGTCAGTATTAGGTACACAAGTGTTGTGTTGTTTATGCACCTTTACACCTGAGGATGGAGTCAGTATTAGGTACACAATTGCTGTGTTGTTTATGCGCCTTTACACCTGTAGATGGCGTCAGTATTAGGTACACACGTGTTGTGTTGTTTATGCACCTTTACACCTGAGGATGGAGTCAGTATTAGGTACACAAGTGTTGTGTTGTTTATGCACCTTTACACCTGAGGATGGAGTCAGTATTAGGTACACAAGTGTTGTGTTTTTTATGCACATTTACACATGTAGATGGAGTCAGTATTAGGTACACAATTGCTGTGTTGTTTATGCACCTTTACACCTGTAGATGGCGTCAGTATTAGGTACACAAGTGTTGTGTTGTTTATGCACCTTTACACCTGAGGATGGAGTCAGTATTAGGTACACAATTGCTGTGTTGTTTATGCGCCTTTACACCTGTAGATGGCGTCAGTATTAGGTACACAAGTGTTGTGTTGTTTATGCACCTTTACACCTGAGGATGGAGTCAGTATTAGGTACACAAGTGTTGTATTGTTTATGCACCTTTACACCTGTAGATGGAGTCAGTTTTAGGTACACAAGTGTTGTGTTGTTTATGCCGCTTTACACCTGAGGATGGAGTCAGTATTAGGTACACAATTGCTGTGTTGTTTATGCGCCTTTACACCTGCAGATGGAGTCAGTATTAGGTACACAATTGCTGTGTTGTTTATGCACCTTTACACCTGTAGATGGAGTCAGTATTAGGTACACAATTGTTGTTGTGTTGTTTATGCACCTTTACACCTGCAGATGGAGTAAGTATTAGGTACACAAGTGTTGTGTTGTTTATGCACCTTTACACCTGCAGATGGAGTAAGTATTAGGTACACAAGTGTTGTGTTGTTTATGCACCTTTATACCTGTAGATGGCGTCAGTATTAGGTACACAATTGTTGTGTTGTTTATGCACCTTTACACCTGAGGATGGAGTCAGTATTAGGTACACAATTGCTGTTTTGTTTATGCGCCTTTACACCTGTAGATGGCGTCAGTATTAGGTACACAAGTGGTGTGTTGTTTATGCACCTTTACACCTGAGGATGGAGTCAGTATTAGGTACACAATTGCTGTGTTGTTTATGCGCCTTTACACATGTAGATGGCGTCAGTATTAGGTACACAAGTAGTGTGTTGTTTATGCACCTTTACACCTGTAGATGGCGTCAGTATTAGGTACACAAGTGTTGTGTTGTTTATGCACCTTTACACCTGAGGATGGAGTCAGTATTAGGTACACAAGTGTTGTGTTTTTTATGCACATTTACACATGTAGATGGAGTCAGTATTAGATACACAATTGCTGTGTTGTTTATGCACCTTTACACCTGTAAATGGCGTCAGTATTAGGTACACAAGTGTTGTGTTGTTTATGCACCTTTACACCTGAGGATGGAGTCAGTATTAGGTACACAATTGCTGTGTTGTTTATGCACCTTTACACCTGTAGATGGCGTCAGTATTAGGTACAAAAGTGTTGTGTTGTTTATGCACCTTTACACCTGAGGATGGAGTCAGTATTAGGTACACAATTGCTGTGTTGTTTATGCGCCTTTACACCTGCAGATGGAGTCAGTATTAGGTACACAAGTGTTGTATTGTTTATGCACCTTTACACCTGTAGATGGAGTCAGTATTAGGTACACAAGTGTTGTGTTGTTTATGCACCTTTACACCTGAGGATGGAGTCAGTATTAGGTACACAATTGCTGTGTTTTTTATGCGCCTTTACACCTGTAGATGGAGTCAGTATTAGGTACACAATTGCTGTGTTGTTTATGCACCTTTACACCTGTAGATGGAGTCAGTATTAGGTACACAATTGATGTGTTGTTTATGCACCTTTACACCTGTAGATGGAGTCAGTATTAGGTACACAATTGCTGTGTTGTTTATGCACCTTTACACCTGTAGATGGAGTCAGTATTAGGTACACAAGTGTTGTGTTGTTTATGCACCTTTACACCTGTAGATGGAGTCAGTATTAGGTACACAAGTGTTGTTGTGTTGTTTTGTGGTAAAACGAGTGTTTTCTCAAGACATTTACATCAGTATCTGCTGCGAAGACGCGTCATCAGTGATGTAGCTTCAGTATAGTGTCATCTATGTCACTGTATCCTCTCGTCCTCAGTCATCACCAGGATCTAACTGTTCCTTTAGCTGAGAACGTTATGAACGCACTACATTATCGCACTTGTGTACTCAAGATGTTAAGTGTAAGTGTGCGATTTGGGACACATCCTTGGTCTTGATCTGGTCTCCATTGTTGTGGTCTCGATACATGTTCAAAACTCTGGACAAAGGTTCTTCAAACCCCCCTCCAGAGACACCAGAGAACCCCCAAAAGAGGACATGTCGGTGTAAAAGTATCTGGTCGACCTCAGTACTACGGACTTGTATACAAGGGACCCACAGGTGCAGGAAGATCTGCCGTCACGTGTGACGAGGGAGGACTCGACTTCCTGTCGGTCCTCATCTCTGAAGTCAGAACCGTCGACGGACCACCTCGGCTCATCTGGTCTCCGGCTCTCGTCCTCCGGATCAATCCACGATCGAGTGTAATCGGGACCAGATAAACCTCGCGGTCTTTGACGGGCCGTCTCTCTTTGATCAGTCCCGCTCTGGCTCGGGCTCAACTTCAACAAGTCTGTCTTGGGTGGTTCACGATGGTTCTCAGTCAGAACCCACGGTGGAGCCTGAGACCATCGTGACCACCTGAGTCATGATTCTGCTGGTCTTCATCTGGCAGGAGCAGAACAAGACTAAGTGAACTAAGATTTCCCAGATTTGATTTAGGAGATTTTTGTAAATCCTGCTCAAATTAGCGCGGCCTCCCCGGCCGCCATGCTGGTCTTTGAACGGCGGCTCCGCCAGGCAATGGCTCCCAGATGTGGAATATTAGACGTAATCACTACCATTTGCCGGCTCTTTGACTCTCGCTGCGAGGTGACACGACTTCTCCCTCTGACGTCGCCTCACGACGGACAATTACCGAGCACTCATCAATCATGTTCCCTCGGAGGACGCTGACACCGGAGATCTGGTAGAAATCATCCCGGAGGGGGTTTTTCTTCTGGTCTGAGGTGCGTATCCTGTGAGCGCCTCGCAACTGTCAAGTGTGTTTCACACGAGCCGTTAACTGGAGGATCGGAGAGTTGTGCGTTTGATCCACGGGTCGACTCACAAACACTCGGGAAGAGACGCCGGCAGCTTCTGTGCCAGGAAAACTTCCAGTCGCTCGTTTCGTGAAAAGCTGGAAATCAAAGGGAACAGGGAGGAACTAGGAGGAACTAGGAGGAACTGGGAGGAACTAGGAGGAACTGGAAGGAACGGGAAGGAACTAGGAGGAACTAGGAGGAACTAGGAGGAACTGGAAGGAACTAGGAGGAACTGGAAGGAACTAGGAGGAACTGGAAGGAACTGGAAGGAACTGGAAGGAACTGGAAGGAACTGGAAGGAACTGGAAGGAACTAGGAGGAACTGGGAGGGACTAGGAGGAATTAGAAGGAAGTAGGAGGAACTGGAAGGAACTAGGAGGAACTGGAAGGAACTAGGAGGAACTGGAAGGAACTGGAAGGAACTGGAAGGAACTGGAAGGAACTGGAAGGAACTGGAAGGAACTAGGAGGAACTGGGAGGGACTAGGAGGAATTAGAAGGAAGTAGGAGGAACTGGAAGGAACTGGAATCAACTAGGAGGAACTGGAAGAAACTGGAAGGAACTGGAAGGAACTGGAATCAACTAGGAGGAACTAGGAGGAACTGGAAGGAACTAGGAGGAACTGGAAGGAACTAGGAGGAACTGGAAGGAACTAGGAGGAACTAGGAGGAACTGGAAGGAGCTAGGAGGAACTAGGAGGAACTGGAAGGAACTAGGAGGAACTAGGAGGGACTAGGAGGGACTGGGATGAACAGGAAGGAACTAGGAGGAACAGGAAGGAACTAGGAGGAACAGGAAGGAACTAGGTTGAACTGGGAGGAACTAGGAGGAACTAGAAGGAAGTGGGAGGAACTAGAAGGAACTGGGAGGAACAGGAAGGATCTAGGAGGAACTGGGAGAACTAGGAGCGCCGTCTGTAGTTGACCTCACAACTGTCAAGTGTGTTTCACACGAGCTGTTAACCGGAGGATCGGAGAGTTGTGCGTTTGATCCGCGGGTCGACGCACAAACACTCGACTGCAGCTTCTGTGCCAGGAAAACGTCCAGTCGCTGGATTCGTGAAGAGCTGGAAATCACAGATGAAGGAGGCTGACATGTGGGATTAGGAGCGTCTTCGTTGGTGAAGATCCGACAGGATCCGCTCGTACCAACCTTCCCTCCTCCCTCGCTCCGTCCTTCATCCTCTGACAGAGACAATAAAGAATGTTTTCTCCACGCCTGACCTGAGATTCACCCCCAAACCCTTCCACTCCGAGGTCCTGTGAATGTGGATCCACGTTCTCTCTTTCAGGTTCTTCTCTCTCACAAGGTCATGGATCGCGTCTCAATTTTGGTTTCATGGTGAAGATGTTTAAAATCGTATCATCTGTTTTTACGTCAATCAAGTGTTTTCAAAGTAAAACCATTTGATTTTTAAATCTACAATTTAGAAGCAATCATTCTTTCGTCTCATTCGTTTGTTCATTTTAGTGTTGCCATCAAAATGTAAAATCCTGGCGATGACTGAGGACAAGAGGATACAGTGAGTCCAGTGGCTTTAAAAGCTTATGTTTGGACATATTTTGGTTTGAAAACAAATAAAAGTAGTTACGACTTCGTCAAGAGTCATGTGGTCTGTAAATACTACAACACCAGAGTCAAGTACTGGACAATACTACACATATATACTTGTTACTACACTATCACAACACCAGAGTCAAGTACTGGACAATACTACACATATATACTTGTTACTACACTATCACAACACCAGAGTCAAGTACTGGACAATACTACACATATATACTTGTTACTACACTATCACAACACCAGAGTCAAGTACTGGACAATACTACACATATATACTTGTTACTACACTATCACAACACCAGAGTCAAGTACTGGACAATACTACACATATATACTTGTTACTACACTATCACAACACCAGAGTCAAGTACTGGACAATACTACACATATATACTTGTTACTACACTATCACAACACCAGAGTCAAGTACTGGACAATACGACACATATATCATTAACTACACACAACTAGGAGGAAATGGGTGAACTAGGAGGAACAGGGAGGAACTAGGAGGAACTAGGAGGAACAGGAAGGAACTAGGAGGAACTGGGAGGAACTAAGAGGAACGAGGAGAACTAGGAGGAACAGGAAGTAACTAGGAGGATCTGGGAGAACTAGGAGGAACTAGGGGGAACTGGGAGGAACTAGGAGGAACTAGGAGGAACTGGGAGAACTAGGAGGAACAGGAACAAACTAGGAGAAACTGGGAGGAACTGGGAGGAACTAGGAGGAACTAGGGGGAACTAGGAGGAACTAGGAGGAACTGGGAGGAACTAGGAGGAACTGGGAGAACTAGGAGGAACAGGAACAAACTAGGAGGAACTGGGAGGAACTGGGAGGAACTAGGAGGAACTAGAAGGAACTGGAAGGAACTGGAAGGAACTGGAAGGAACTGGAAGGAACTGGAAGGAACTAGGAGGAACAGGAAGGAACTAGGAGGAACTAGGAGGAACTAGGAGGAACTGGGAGAACTAGGAGGAACAGGAACAAACTAGGAGGAACTGGGAGGAACTGGGAGGAACTAGGAGGAACAGGAAGGAACTAGGAGGAACTGGGAGAACTAGGAGGAACAGGAACAAACTAGGAGGAACTGGGAGGAACTGGGAGAACTAGGAGGAAGTGGGAGGAACCAAAAGGAACTAGGGGAACTAGGAGGAACAGGAAGGAACTAGGAGGAACTGGGAGGAACCAAGAGGAACTAGGAGAACTAGGAGGAACAGGAAGGAACTAGGATGAACTGGGAGAACTAGGAGGAACAGGAAGGAACTAGGAGGAACTGGGAGAACTAGGAGGAACAGGAACAAACTAGGAGGAACTGGGAGAACTACGAGGAACAGGAAGAAACTAGGAGGAACTGGGAGGAACTGGGAGAACTAGGAGGAACAGGAAGGAACTAGGAGGAACTGGGAGGAACTGGGAGAACTAGGAGTAACAGGAAGGAACTAGGAGGAACTACGAGGAACTGGGAGAACTAGGGAACTAGGAGGAACAGGAATGAACTAGGAGGAACTGGGAGAACTAGGAGGAAAAGGAAGGAACTAGGAGGAACTGGGAGGAACTGGGAGAACTAGGAGGAACAGGAAGGAACTAGGAGGAACTGGGAGGAACTGGGAGAACTAGGAGGAACTGGGAGGAACCAAAAGGAACTAGGGGAACTAGGAGGAACAGGAAGGAACTAGGAGGAACAGGAAGGAACTAGGAGGAACTGGGAGGAACCAAGAGGAACTAGGAGAACTAGGAGGAACAGGAAGGAACTAGGATGAACTGGGAGAACTACGAGGAACAGGAAGGAACTAGGAGGAACTGGGAGGAACTGGGAGAACTAGGAAGAACAGGAAGGAACTAGGAGTAGCTGGGAGGAACTGGGAGAAACCAAAATGAACTAGGGGAACTAGGAGGAACAGGAAGGAACTAGGAGGAACTGGGAGGAACCAAGAGGAACTAGGAGAACTAGGAGGAACAGGAAGGAACTAGGATGAACTGGGAGAACTACGAGGAACAGGAAGGAACTAGGAGGAACTGGGAGAACTAGGAGGAACAGGAACAAACTAGGAGGAACTGGGAGGAACTGGGAGAACTAGGAGGAACTGGGAGGAACCAAAAGGAACCAAAAGGAACTAGGCGAACTAGGAGGAACAGGAAGGAACTAGGAGGAACTGGGAGGAACCAAGAGGAACTAGGAGAACTAGGAGGAACAGGAAGGAACTAGGATGAACTGGGAGAACTACGAGGAACAGGAAGGAACTAGGAGGAACTGGGAGAACTAGGAGGAACAGGAAGGAACTAGGAGGAACTGGGAGGAACTGGGAGAACTAGGAGGAACAGGAAGGAACTACGAGGAACTAGGAGGAACTGGGAGAACTAGGGAACTAGGAGGAACAGGAATGAACTAGGAGGAACTGGGAGAACTAGGAGGAAAAGGAAGGAACTAGGAGGAACTGGGAGGAACTGGGAGAACTAGGAATCACAGGAAGGAACTAGGAGGAGCTGGGAGGAACTGGGAGAACTAGGAGGAACAGGAAGGAACTAGGAGGAACTACGAGGAACTGGGAGAACTAGGAGGAACAGGAACGAACTAGGAGGAACTGGGAGAACTAGGAGGAACAGAAGGTAACTGGGAGGATCTGGGAGGAACTGGGAGAACTAGGAGGAACAGGAAGGAAGTAGGAGGAACTGGGAGAACTAGGAGGGACAGGAAGGAACTAGGAGGAATTGGGAAAACTAGGAGGAACAGGAAGGAAGTAGGAGGAACTAGGAGGAACAGGAAGGAACTAGGAGGAACTGGGAGGAACTAAGAGGAACGAGGAGAACTAGGAGGAACAGGAAGGAACTAGGAGGATCTGGGAGAACTAGGAAGAACTGGAAGAACTAGGAGGAACTAGGATGAACTGGGAGAACTAGGAGGAACAGGAAGGAACTAGGAGGAACTGGGAGAACTAGGAGGAACAGGAAGGAACTAGGAGGAACTGGGAGGGACTGGGAGGGACTAGGAGGAACTAGGAGGAACTGGGAGAACTAGGAGGAACAGGAACAAACTAGGAGGAACTGGGAGGAACTAGGAGGAACTAGGAGGAACTGGAAGGAACTAGGAGGAACAGGAAGGAACTAGGAGGAACTGGGAGAACTAGGAGGAACAGGAACAAACTAGGAGGAACTGGGAGGAACTGGGAGAACTAGGAGGAACTGGGAGGAACCAAAAGGAACTAGGCGAACTAGGAGGAACAGGAAGGAACTGGGAGGAACCAAGAGGAACTAGGAGGACCAGGAAGGAACTAGGAGGAAGTAGGATGAACTGGGAGAACTAGGAGGAACAGGAAGGAACTAGGAGGAACTGGGAGGAACTGGGAGAACTAGGAGGAACAGGAAGGAACTAGGAGGAACTACGAGGAACTGGGAGAACTAGGAGGAACAGGAACAAACTAGGAGGAACTGGGAGAACTAGGAGGAACTAGGAGGAGCTGGGAGGAACTGGGAGAACTAGGAGGAACAGGAAGGAACTATGAGGAACTAGGAGGAACAGGAAGGAACTAGGAGGAACTGGGAAGAACTAAGAGGAACAAGGAAAACTAGGAGGAACAGAAGGTAACTGGGAGGATCTGGGAGGAACTGGGAGAACTAGGAGGAACAGGAAGGAACTAGGAGGAACTGGGAGAACTAGGAGGGACAGGAAGGAACTAGGAGGAATTGGGAAAATTAGGAGGAACAGGAAGGAAGTAGGAGGAACTAGGAGGAACAGGAAGGAACTAGGAGGAACTGGGAGGAACTAAGAGGAACTGGGAGAACTAGGAGGAACAGGAAGGAACGAGGAGGATCTGGGAGAACTAGGAAGAACTGGAAGAACTAGGAGGAACTAGGATGAACTGGGAGAACTAGGAGGAACAGGAAGGAACTAGGAGGAACTGGGAGGAACTGGGAGAACTAGGAGGAACTGGGAGGGACTGGGAGGAACTAGGAGGAACTAGGAGGAACTGGGAGAACTAGGAGGAACAGGAACAAACTAGGAGGAACTGGGAGGAACTGGGAGGAACTAGGAGGAACTAGGAGGAACTGGAAGGAACTAGGAGGAACAGGAAGGAACTAGGAGGAACTAGGAGGAACTGGGAGAACTAGGAGGAACAGGAACAAACTAGGAGGAACTGGGAGGAACTGGGAGAACTAGGAGGAACTGGGAGGAACCAAAAGGAACTAGGCGAACTAGGAGGAACAGGAAGGAACTGGGAGGAACCAAGAGGAACTAGGAGGACCAGGAAGGAACTAGGAGGAAGTAGGATGAACTGGGAGAACTAGGAGGAACAGGAAGGAACTAGGAGGAACTGGGAGGAACTGGGAGAACTAGGAGGAACAGGAAGGAACTAGGAGGAACTACGAGGAACTGGGAGAACTAGGAGGAACAGGAACGAACTAGGAGGAACTGGGAGAACTAGGAGGAACAGGACGGAACTAGGAGGAACTGTGAAAACTAGGAGGAACAGGAAGGAAGTAGGAGGAACTAGGAGGAACAGGAAGGAACTAGGAGGAACTGGGAAGAACTAAGAGGAACAAGGAGAACTAGGAGGAACAGGAAGGAACTAGGAGGATCTGGGAGAACTAAGAAGAACTGGAAGAACTTGGAGGAACTAGGAGGAACTGGGAGGAACTAGGAGGAACTAGGAGGAACTGGGAGAACTAGGAGGAACAGGAACAAACTAGGAGGAACTGGGAGGAACTGGGAGGAACTAGGAGGAACTAGGAGGAACTGAAAGGAACTAGGAGGAATAGGAAGGAACTAGGAGGAACTGGGAGAACTAGGAGGAACAGGAACAAACTAGGAGGAACTGGGAGGAACTGGGAGAACTAGGAGGAACTGGGAGGAACTGGGAGGAACCAAAAGGAACTAGGCGAACTAGGAGGAACAGGAAGGAACTAGGAGGAACTGGGAGGAACTGGGAGAACTAGGAGGAACTGGGAGGGACTGGGAGGAACTAGGAGGAACTAGGAGGAACTGGGAGAACTAGGAGGAACAGGAACAAACTAGGAGGAACTGGGAGGAACTGGGAGGACCAGGAAGGAACTAGGAGGAAGTAGGATGAACTGGGAGAACTAGGAGGAACAGGAAGGAACTAGGAGGAACTGGGAGGAACTGGGAGAACTAGGAGGAACAGGAAGGAACTAGGAGGAACTACGAGGAACTGGGAGAACTAGGAGGAACAGGAACGAACTAGGAGGAACTGGGAGAACTAGGAGGAACAGGACGGAACTAGGAGGAACTGTGAAAACTAGGAGGAACAGGAAGGAAGTAGGAGGAACTAGGAGGAACAGGAAGGAACTAGGAGGAACTGGGAAGAACTAAGAGGAACAAGGAGAACTAGGAGGAACAGGAAGGAACTAGGAGGATCTGGGAGAACTAAGAAGAACTGGAAGAACTAGGAGGAACTAGGAGGAACTGGGAGGAACTAGGAGGAACTAGGAGGAACTGGGAGAACTAGGAGGAACAGGAACAAACTAGGAGGAACTGGGAGGAACTGGGAGGAACTAGGAGGAACTAGGAGGAACTGGAAGGAACTAGGAGGAATAGGAAGGAACTAGGAGGAACTGGGAGAACTAGGAGGAACAGGAACAAACTAGGAGGAACTGGGAGGAACTGGGAGAACTAGGAGGAACTGGGAGGAACTGGGAGGAACCAAAAGGAACTAGGCGAACTAGGAGGAACAGGAAGGAACTAGGAGGAACCCAGAGGAACTAGGAGAACTAGGAGGAACAGGAAGGAACTAGGAGGAGCTAGGAGGAAGTAGGATGAACTGGGAGAACTAGGAGGAACAGGAAGGAACTAGGAGGAACTGGGAGGAACTGGGAGAACTAGGAGGAACAGGAAGGAACTAGGAGGATCTAGGAGGAACTGGGAGAACTAGGAGGAACAGGAACGAACTAGGAGGAACTGGGAGAACTAGGAGGGACAGGAAGGAACTAGGAGGAACTGGGAAAACTAGGAGGAACAGGAAGGAAGTAGGAGGAACTAGGAGGAAGTAGGAGGAACTAGGAGGAACTAGGAGGAACTAGGAGGGAGGAGCCTGAGATGCATGTGAACCAGAGACTACGCGACGCGACTCAAGTTACGAACGTCGTTGACATAAAACATGTTTTTTCTCGAGCGGAGATTTATTCTCAAACAGCTGCTTCTCGTGCTCGAACCCTGAAGACTCACAACGACAGTTTGAATTACACAACAGTGTCACACGAGTGCTGTGAGAACATGGAGCCGAGGTCACGAGTCACTACAACCGTTTCATACGTGAAGAAATTAGATTTATTTCTGGGGAACAAGTTTGAAACATGAACATGATTCACTTGAACTAACGTCACGTCGACTCACATGTTACACGTTAATAAAGAACAAAAAGTTTTCATTTGAAAGCAAAAATTGAAAAAGTATAAAAGGAAATTCTTCGTAAACATTAATTTAAAGATTACAAAGATAAACAAAAAGCATGTTTCATTTATATTACAACGTTAAATAAAATACTTTACTATAAAGACTGTGGTGTTGTGTTACTATAATGTTGTGTTACTATAATGTTGTGTTACTATAAAGACGGTGGTGTTGTGTTACTATAATGTTGTGTTACTATAAAGACTGTGGTGTTGTGTTACTATAATGTTGTGTTACTATAAAGACTGTGGTGTTGTGTTACTATAATGTTGTGTTACTATAAAGACTGTGGTGTAGTGTTACTATAATGTTGTGTTACTATAAAGACTGTGGTGTAGTGTTATTATAATGTTGTGTTACTATAAAGACTGTGGTGTTGTGTTACTATAATGTTGTGTTACTATAAAGACTGTGGTGTTGTGTTACTATAATGTTGTGTTACTATAAAGACTGTGGTGTAGTGTTATTATAATGTTGTGTTACTATAAAGACTGTGGTGTTGTGTTACTATAATGTTGTGTTACTATAAAGACTGTGGTGTTGTGTTACTATAATGTTGTGTTACTATAAAGACTGTGGTGTTGTGTTACTATAATGTTGTGTTACTATAAAGACTGTGGTGTTGTGTTACTATAATGTTGTGTTACTATAAAGACTGTGGTGTAGTGTTACTATAATGTTGTGTTACTATAAAGACTGTGGTGTTGTGTTACTATAATGTTGTGTTACTATAAAGACTGTGGTGTTGTGTTACTATAATGTTGTGTTACTATAAAGACTGTGGTGTTGTGTTACTATAATGTTGTGTTACTATAAAGACTGTGGTGTTGTGTTACTATAATGTTGTGTTACTATAAAGACTGTGGTGTTGTGTTACTATAATGTTGTGTTACTATAAAGACTGTGGTGTTGTGTTACTATAATGTTGTGTTACTATAAAGACTGTGGTGTTGTGTTACTATAATGTTGTGTTACTATAAAGACTGTGGTGTTGTGTTACTACAATGTTGTGTTACTATAAAGACTGTGGTGTTGTGTTACTACAATGTTGTGTTACTATAAAGACTGTGGTGTTGTGTTACTATAATCTTGTGTTACTATAAAGACTGTGGTGTTGTGTTACTATAATCTTGTGTTACTATAAAGACTGTGGTGTTGTGTTACTATAATGTTGTGTTACTATAAAGACTGTGGTGTTGTGTTACTATAATGTTGTGTTACTATAAAGACTGTGGTGTTGTGTTACTATAATGTTGTGTTACTATAAAGACTGTGGTGTTGTGTTACTATAATGTTGTGTTACTATATATTGTGTTACTATAAAGACGGTGGTTCTGATCCAGTGGATGAATCCTTTACAAAGTCATGTTCTATCACCTTTGACTGTGCGTTGAACTGAAAGCGTTGGATAAAGGAGAGGAAGGGGGGATGAGGAGAAGGAAGGGGGGATGAGGAGAAGGAAGGGGGGATGAGGAGAAGGAAGGGGGGATGAGGAGAAGGAAGGGGGGATAGAGGAGAAGGAAGGGGGGATGAGGAGAAGGAAGGGGGGATGAGGAGAAGGAAGGGGGGATGAGGAGAAGGAAGGGGATGAGGAGAAGGAAGGGGGGATGGAGGAGAAGGAAGGGGGGATGGAGGAGAAGGAAGGGGGATGAGGAGAAGGAAGGGGGGATGGAGGAGAGGATAATACTCTGAACCCAGACACCAGAGCTGTCAGCAGTGGACAGGGAGGCGCGAGGGCCAAACATTCAGTGTTAATTGGCACTTTGTGAGTTCTTTGTGCGGCGGAGAGAGAGAGAGGTTTGTTGCTGGTCTTCACGCTTCACTTCTTATCCTCCCTTAATTGGACTTTCTCTCCTGATGGAGAAGAATTCATGGAACCAACATGTCGACTCCTGCGACCACAAGCTCCTCAGGGAGTCATGTGACTAACATGCAGTCATGTGACTAACATGCAGTCATGTGATTAACATGCAGTCATGTGATTAACATGCAGTCATGTGACTAACATGCAGTTATGTGATTAACATGCAGTCATGTGATTAACATGCAGTCATGTGATTAACATGCAGTCATGTGATTAACATGCAGTTATGTGACTAACATCCAGTCATGTGACTAACATCCAGTCATGTGATTAACATCCAGTCATGTGACAAACATCCAGTCATGTGACTAACATCCAGTCATGTGACTAACATCCAGTCACGTGACTAACATCCAGTCATGTGATTAACATCCAGTCATGTGACAAACATCCAGTCATGTGACTAACATCCAGTCATGTGACTAACATCCAGTCACGTGACTAACATCCAGTCATGTGATTAACATCCAGTCATGTGACTAACATCCAGTCATGTGATTAACATCCAGTCATGTGACTCACATCCAGTCATGTGATTAACATGCAGTCATGTGACTAACATCCAGTCATGTGACTAACATCCAGTCATGTGACTCACATGCAGTCATGTGACTAACATCCAGTCATGTGACTCACATCCAGTCATGTGACTAACATCCAGTCATGTGACAAACATCCAGTCATGTGACTCACATCCAGTCATGTGACTCACATCCAGTCATGTGACTCACATCCAGTCATGTGACTCACATCCAGTCATGTGACTAACATCCAGTCATGTGACAAACATCCAGTCATGTGACAAACATCCAGTCATGTGACTCACATCCAGTCATGTGACTCACATCCAGTCATGTGACTCACATCCAGTCATGTGACTCACATCCAGTCATGTGACTAACATCCAGTCATGTGATTAACATGCAGTTATGTGATTAACATGCAGTCATGTGATTAACATGCAGTCATGTGATTAACATGCAGTTATGTGACTAACATCCAGTCATGTGACTAACATCCAGTCATGTGATTAACATCCAGTCATGTGACAAACATGCAGTCATGTGACTCACATCCAGTCATGTGACTAACATCCAGTCATGTGACTCACATCCAGTCATGTGACTCACATCCAGTCATGTGACTCACATCCAGTCATGTGACTAACATCCAGTCATGTGACTCACATCCAGTCATGTGACTCACATCCAGTCATGTGACTCACATCCAGTCATGTGACTCACATCCAGTCATGTGACTCACATCCAGTCATGTGACTCACATCCAGTCATGTGACAAACATCCAGTCATGTGACTCACATCCAGTCATGTGACTAACATCCAGTCATGTGACTAACATCCAGTCATGTGACAAACATCCAGTCATGCGACTCACATCCAGTCATGTGACTCACATCCAGTCATGTGACTAACATCCAGTCATGTGACTAACATCCAGTCATGTGACAAACATCCAGTCATGTGACTCACATCCAGTCATGTGACAAACATCCAGTCATGTGACAAACATCCAGTCATGTGACTCACATCCAGTCATGTGACTAACATCCAGTCATGTGACTAACATCCAGTCATGTGACAAACATCCAGTCATGTGACTCACATCCAGTCATGTGACTCACATCCAGTCATGTGACTAACATCCAGTCATGTGACTCACATCCAGTCATGTGACAAACATCCAGTCATGTGACTCACATCCAGTCATGTGACTCACATCCAGTCATGTGACTAACATCCAGTCATGTGACAAACATCCAGTCATGTGACTCACATCCAGTCATGTGACTCACATCCAGTCATGTGACTAACATCCAGTCATCTGACTAACATCCAGTCATGTGACTCACATCCAGTCATGTGACTCACATCCAGTCATGTGACTCACATCCAGTCATGTGATTAACATGCAGTTATGTGACTAACATGCAGTCATGTGACTCACATCCAGTCATGTGATTAACATGCAGTTATGTGACTAACATGCAGTCATGTGACTCACATCCAGTCATGTGACTAACATGCAGTCATGAGACTAACATGCAGTCATGTGACTAACATGCAGTCATGTGACTAACATGCAGTCATGTGACTAACATGATCACATAATGATCACATAATGATCACATAATGATCACATGACTCTCATCATGATCACATGACTGAAATAATTATCACATGATGTTCATAATCATCACATGATGTACATAATCATCACATGATGTTCATAATCATCACATGATGTTCATAATCATCACATGATGTTCATAATCATCACATGATGTACATAATCATCACATGATGTTCATAATCATCACATGATGTTCATAATCATCACATGATGTACATAATCATCACATGATGTTCATAATCATCACATGATGTTCATAATCATCACATGATGTACCTAATCATCACATGATGTTCATAATCATCACATGATGTTCATAATCATCACATGATGTTCATAATCATCACATGATGTACATAATCATCACATGATGTACATAATCATCACATGATGTTCATAATCATCACATGACTCGCATAATGATCACATGACTTTCATAATCATCACATGACTTTCATTATGATCACATGACTTACAATATGATCATGATTCTGTCTCCCCCTCGTCCTCCTCTCTGTCTCCCCCTCGTCTTCCCCTCTGTCTCCCCCTCGTCTTCCCCTCTGTCTCCCCCTCGTCCTCCCCTCTGTCTCCCCCTCGTCTTCCCCTCTGTCTCCCCCTCGTCCTCCCCTCTGTCTCCCCCTCGTCTTCCCCTCTGTCTCCCCCTCGGCTTCCCCTCTGTCTCCCCCTCGTCTTCCTCTCTGTCTCCCCCTCGTCTTCCTCTCTGTCTCCCCCTCGTCCTCCCCTCTATCTCCCCCTCGTCCTCCCCTCTATCTCCCCCTCGTCCTCCCCTCTGTCTCCCCCTCGTCCTCCTCTCTGTCTCCCCCTCGTCCTCCCCTCTGTCTTCCCCTCGTCTTCCTCTCTGTCTCCCCCTCGTCCTCCTCTCTTTCTCCCCCTCGTCCTCCTCTCTGTCTCCCCCTCGTCCTCCTCTCTGTCTCCCCCTCGTCCTCCTCTCTGTCTCCCCCTCGTCCTCCTCTCTGTCTCCCCCTCGTCCTCCTCTCTGTCTCCCCCTCGTCCTCCCCTCTGTCTCCCCCTCGTCCTCCTCTCTGTCTCCCCCTCGTCCTCCCCTCTGTCTCTCCCTCGTCTTCCTCTCTGTCTCCCCCTCGTCCTCCTCTCTGTCTCCCCCTCGTCCTCCCCTCTCTGTCTCTCCCTCGTCTTCCTCTCTGTCTCCCCCTCGTCCTCCTCTCTGTCTCCCCCTCGTCCTCCTCTCTGTCTCCCCCTCGTCCTCCCCTCTGTCTCTCCCTCGTCTTCCTCTCTGTCTCCCCCTCGTCCTCCTCTCTGTCTCCCCCTCGTCCTCCCTCTCTGTCTCTCCCTCGTCTTCCTCTCTGTCTCCCCCTCGTCCTCCTCTCTGTCTCCCCCTCGTCCTCCTCTCTGTCTCCCCCTCGTCCTCCCCTCTGTCTCTCCCTCGTCTTCCTCTCTGTCTCCCCCTCGTCCTCCCCTCTGTCTCCCCCTCGTCCTCCTCTCTGTCTCCCCCTCGTCCTCCCCTCTGTCTTCCCCTCGTCTTCCTCTCTGTCTCCCCCTCGTCCTCCTCTCTTTCTCCCCCTCGTCCTCCTCTCTGTCTCCCCCTCGTCCTCCTCTCTGTCTCCCCCTCGTCCTCCCCTCTGTCTCCCCCTCGTCCTCCCCTCTGTCTCCCCCTCGTCCTCCCCTCTGTCTCCCCCTCGTCCTCCTCTCTGTCTCCCCCTCGTCTTCCTCTCTGTCTCCCCCTCGTCCTCCTCTCTGTCTCCCCCTCGTCCTCCTCTCTGTCTCCCCCTCGTCCTCCTCTCTGTCTCCCCCTCGTCCTCCCCTCTGTCTCCCCCTCGTCCTCCCCTCTGTCTCCCCCTCGTCCTCCCCTCTGTCTCCCCCTCGTCCTCCTCTCTGTCTCCCCCTCGTCCTCCTCTCTGTCTCCTCTCTGTCTCCCCCTCGTCCTCCTCTCTGTCTCCCCCTCGTCCTCCTCTCTGTCTCCCCCTCGTCCTCCTCTCTGTCTCCCCCTCGTCCTCCCCTCTGTCTCCCCCTCGTCCTCCCCTCTGTCTCCCCCTCGTCCTCCTCTCTGTCTCCCCCTCGTCCTCCCCTCTGTCTCCCCCTCGTCCTCCTCTCTGTCTCCCCCTCGTCCTCCTCTCTTTCTCCCCCTCGTCCTCCTCTCTGTCTCCCCCTCGTCCTCCCCTCTGTCTCCCCCTCGTCCTCTGCTGTAAACAATAACAATGGTGCGACTGAAAGGACACAGGTGTCGGCCATTGTGGTTCAGTGAATGGACCTGGTGGAAGGAGGTCAGAGGTCACAGGGCCACCTCACCCAGCGCTCACACCCACAGTTTTTATTCACTCCCCCCCTCCCCCGCTCTCCCCCGCTCTCTCTTTTCTCCTTTTGTTATCGTAGCTCCATGTTTTGTGAAAACTTCTCCGAGGTCATGAACAAGCTCATTATTCAAGAAGATTAACATTCTTGGCTGAATTAATCGCACACGAGCTCTGATCAATGGTTCGACTCCTTCTCTGAGGCTCTGATGGAAGGAGGAGGTGAAGGAGGAGGAGAAGGAGGAGGTGAAGGAGGAGAAGGAGGAGGTGAAGGAGGAGGTGAAGGAGGAGGAGAAGGAGGAGGTGAAGGAGGAGGAGAAGGAGGAGGTGAAGGAGGAGGAGAAGGAGGAGGTGAAGGAGGAGGAGAAGGAGGAGGTGAAGGAGGAGGTGAAGGAGGAGGAGAAGGAGGAGGTGAAGGAGGAGGAGAAGGAGGAGGTGAAGGAGGAGGAGAAGGAGGAGGTGAAGGAGGAGGAGAAGGAGGAGGTGAAGGAGGAGGTGAAGGAGGAGGTGAAGGAGGAGGAGAAGGAGGAGGTGAAGGAGGAGGAGAAGGAGGAGGTGAAGGAGGAGGAGAAGGAGGAGGTGAAGGAGGAGGAGAAGGAGGAGGTGAAGGAGGAGGTGAAGGAGGAGGTGAAGGAGAAGGTGAAGGAGGAGGAGAAGGAGGAGGTGAAGGAGGAGGAGAAGGAGGAGGTGAAGGAGGAGGAGAAGGAGGAGGTGAAGGAGGAGGAGAAGGAGGAGGTGAAGGAGGAGGAGAAGGAGGAGGTGAAGGAGGAGGTGAAGGAGGAGGAGAAGGAGGATTTTCATTTGAAAATATACATGTTAAACTTTCATCATATTCTATTATCATGACTTGATCTTAGGTTTTAACGTTTTATATTTTAATAAAGTCTGTTTCATTTTTTGATCTACAATTAACATAAATATTCACTTCCTTTGGTCATGTTTGTGTTTTGATTAAACTTCCGGCCTCTAGAGGGCAGCAGTCGTTACATCATCTACAGCTACAGGAAGAATGATGACTGAGGACGAGAGGATACAGTGAGTCCAGCAGCTTTTAAAGTAGATTTTTTTGGACATATTTTGGTTTGAAAACAAATGAAAGTAGTTACGACTTCATCAAGAGTCGTGTGGTCAAGTACTGGACAATACTACACATATATACTTGTTACTACACTATCACAACACCAGAGTCAAGTACTGGACACTACTACACATATATACTTGTTACTACACTATCACAACACCAGAGTCAAGTACTGGACACTACTACACATATATACTTGTTACTACACTATCACAACACCAGAGTCAAGTACTGGACAATACTACACATATATACTTGTTACTACTCTATCACAACACCAGAGTCAAGTACTGGACAATACTACACATATATACTTGTTACTACACTATCACAACACCAGAGTCAAGTACTGGACAATACTACACATATATACTTGTTACTACACTATCACAACACCAGAGTCAAGTACTGGACAATACTACACATATATACTTGTTACTACACTATCACAACACCAGAGTCAAGTACTGGACACTACTACACATATATACTTGTTACTACACTATCACAACACCAGAGTCAAGTACTGGACAATACTACACATATATACTTGTTACTACTCTATCACAACACCAGAGTCAAGTACTGGACAATACTACACATATATACTTGTTACTACACTATCACAACACCAGAGTCAAGTACTGGACAATACTACACATATATACTTGTTACTACACTATCACAACACCAGAGTCAAGTACTGGACAATACTACACATATATACTTGTTACTACTCTATCACAACACCAGAGTCAAGTACTGGACAATACTACACATATATACTTGTTACTACACTATCACAACACCAGAGTCAAGTACTGGACAATACTACACATATATACTTGTTACTACACTATCACAACACCAGAGTCAAGTACTGGATAATACTACACATATATACTTGTTACTACACTATCACAACACCAGAGTCAAGTACTGGACACTACTACACATATATACTTGTTACTACACTATCACAACACCAGAGTCAAGTACTGGACAATACTACACATATATACTTGTTACTACACTATCACAACACCAGAGTCAAGTACTGGACAATACTACACATATATACTTGTTACTACACTATCACAACACCAGAGTCAAGTACTGGACAATACTACACATATATACTTGTTACTACACTATCACAACACCAGAGTCAAGTACTGGACACTACTACACATATATACTTGTTACTACACTATCACAACACCAGAGTCAAGTACTGGACAATACTACACATATATACTTGTTACTACACTATCACAACACCAGAGTCAAGTACTGGACAATACTACACATATATACTTGTTACTACACTATCACAACACCAGAGTCAAGTACTCCACAATACTACACATATATACTTGTTACTACACTATCACAACACCAGAGTCAAGTACTCCACAATACTACACATATATACTTGTTACTACACTATCACAACACCAGAGTCAAGTACTCCACAATACTACACATATATACTTGTAACTAAACTATCACAACACCAGAGTCAAGTACTCCACAATACTACACATACTGTATCCCCTCGTCCTCAGTCATCGCCGCGATCTTGCAGGATTTTATTCTTTCTTTATCTGTCGATGATGTAACGTCTGCTGCCATCTAGAGGCCGGAGGTTAAATTGCAACACAGAAATGAACAAACACTGTGAATATTTAAATGTTTATTGTAAATTTGAAAAACATGAATTATTTTATTTCACAGACAAAATATTTCATTATAAACCAGACATAGTTTTATTTTGTTGAAAAACATGACGTGACACAAACACAGAGAACTTCAGATTCCAAACGAAAGTACTGTGTGTTACGAATCCATCCTTCACTCGTGAACCAAAACCTTGTCACGGGCAGAACCTCTTGATAAGGAGTCACTCGTCACATTAGACCCTCTGAGCTGATAAGCAAAATTGAGAGAGCGTTGTGAACATTTACACTTTAACTTCATTTGTTAATAGAATGTCTGGACATGTAGGTTGTCACTCAGTGGATGATACAGTTGTGCGTTTGTTTCTGGAGTTTTACTCTTAAATCACTCGTGAAAAACTACAAAATGTATTTGACATATAAGATTTTTTGTGTGTCTTTTTGTGTGTGTTTTCTATCTTTGTGTGTAAGTCTCTTTGTGTCTGTGTGTGACTGTCCATTTGTGTGTTTGTTGGTCTATCTTTGAGTGTGTGTACGTGTTTCTCTTTGTGTCTAGGTGTGTCTCTGTCTTGGTGTGTATCTTTGTCTATGTCTGTTAATGTCTGTGTGTGTATTTCTGTCTACCTTCATGTGTGTGTTTGTGTGTCTCTTTAAGTGTACATGTTTCTCTTTGTGTGTAGGTGTGTCTCTGACTTGGTGTATCTATGTGTGTTAACGTGTGTGTCTAATTTTTGTGTGTGTATGTTTGTCTGTCTATCTGTGTTCTATTTGTGTATATGTGTTTGTATTTTTGTGCGTCTTTTTGTATTTGTGTCTACGTGTGTTTATGTCTAGAATTAAAGTGTGTGTGTCTTTGTATGTCTGTCTGTGTGTGTCACCTTGTATGTGTGTGTGTCTCTATATGTGTGCGTGTGTGTCTCTTTCTTTGTGCATATCTAGAAAGGCGCTATATAAATAGAGATTATTATTATTATGTGTGTGTCTCTTTGTGTTTTTATTTCTTGATGTGTGTGTCTCTATGTGTGATAGTGTATCTGTGTGTGTCTTTATTTCGTTATTTGTTTGTCTCTTTGTGTGTGTGTTTATTTCTTTATTTGTTTGTCTCTTTGTGTGTGTGTTTATTTCTTTATTTGTGTCTGTGTGTTGTGTGTGTTTATTTATATAAGTGTGTGTCTCTCTTTCTTTGTGTGTGTGTAGTTGTTGTCGTAGTTTCACTCTGGTTTCCTCCCACAGTCCAAACACACAAGTGTAAGTTGTATTGACCTGTGAGAGGCCCTGGGTAGCTGGGACTGTGACTCAGATAAGATGTGAAAGTGTTTGAATCTGTGACGTCACTCTGTTCTTAACCAATCAGGCCCTGGAAACATCTTCTCTTCTTCTTCGTGTTGATAATGTGCAGGCGTGTAGACCTCCAGACTCACAAACATCTACACGAACTGAGCGCTACTGCCATCAGGCGGTCGCGTCGAGTCATTACAATCACGTGCAGAATGAGTTCCTGAATCAAGTGTCGTAAATATATTTCTTCTGCTGGATTATAAATATTAAATGTAATGTTTTTTATTTAATTTGTACTAATTATTCACAAGACATTTTATTTATTATTTTATTTTATCTTATTAATTTCTTTTTATTTCGTTCATATTATTTATTTATTCTATTCTGTGACGTCATCACAAACAATTCTGTTATAAAAGTGTTTTTTCTTTAATTATCTTTAAATCTCTATGAGTTAATTTAATTAAATGATTGATTTTCTTAATAAAAATAAATAAATATTCAGTGACGAGCAGGAATAGAATTTACCCAGAAGCCCTTTCACCGTTAGTTAAAGTAGGTCAACAAACAACGATTGGTTTAAGAAGTTTGTATCAACATTAACGGATCGAGTGTGTAGTTGTACGAACGACTCATGGATCGTGTGTGTAGTTGTACGAACAACTCATGGATCGTGTGTGTAGTTGTACGAACGACTCATGGATCGTGTGTGTAGTTGTACGAACAACTCATGGATCGTGTGTGTAGTTGTATGAACGACTCATGGATCGTGTGTGTAGTTGTACGAACAACTCATGGATCGTGTGTGTAGTTGTATGAACGACTCATGGATCGTGTGTGTAGTTGTGAGTGACTCATGGATCGTGTGTGTAGTTGTACGAACGACTCATGGATCGTGTGTGTAGTTGTGAGTGACTCATGGGTTGTGTGTGTAGTAGTGTTAACGACTCATGGGTCGTGTGTGTAGTTGTAAGAGCGACTCATGGATCGTGTGTTTAGTTGTGTGAATAACTAATGGGTCATGTGTGTAGTTGTAAGAATGAGTCATGGATCATGTGTGTAGTTGTGTGATTGACTCATGGGTCGCGTGTGTAGTTGTGTGAGTGACTCATGGGTAGTGTGTGTAGTTGTGTGAGTGACTCATGGATCGTGTGTGTAGTTGTACGAACGACTCATGTATCGTGTGTGTAGTTGTACGAACGACTCATGGATCGTGTGTGTAGTTGTACGAACGACTCATGGATCGTGTGTGTAGTTGTGAGTGACTCATGGGTTGTGTGTGTAGTAGTGTTAACGACTCATGGGTCGTGTGTGTAGTTGTAAGAGCGACTCATGGATCGTGTGTTTAGTTGTGTGAATAACTCATGGGTCATGTGTGTAGTTGTAAGAATGAGTCATGGGTCATGTGTGTAGTTGTGTGAATAACTCATGGGTCATGTGTGTAGTTGTAAGCATGACTCATGGGTCATGTGTGTAGTTGTAAGAATGACTCATGGGTCGTGTGTGTAGTTGTAAGAATGACTCATGGATCATGTGTGTAGTTGTGTGAGTGACTCATGGGTCTTGTGTGTAGTTGTGTGACTCATTGCTCGTGTGTGTAGTTGTAAGAATGACTCATGGGTCGTGTATGTAGTTGTAAAAATGACTCATGGCTCGTGTGTGTAGTTGTAAGAATGACTCATGGGTCGTGTGTGTAGTTGTAAGAATGACTCATGGCTCATCTGTGTAGTTGTAAGAATGAGTCATGGATCATGTGTGTAGTTGTAAGAATGACTCATGGGTCGTGTGTGTAGTTGTGTGAGTGACTCATGGGTCGTGTGAGTGACTCATGGATCATGTGTCTAGTTGTGTGAGTGACTCATGGGTCGTGTGTGTAGTTGTGTGAGTGACTCATGGGTCGCGTGTGTAGTTGTGTGAGTGACTCATGGCTCGTGTGTGTAGTTGTGTGAGTGACTCATGGCTCGTGTGTGTATTTGTAAGAATGACTCATGGCTCGTGTGTGTAGTTGTAAGAAAGACTCATGGATCATGTGTGTAGTTGTGTGAATGAGTCATGGATCATGTGTGTAGTTGTAAGAATGACTCATGGGTCGTGTGTGTAGTTGTAAGAATGACTCATGGGTCGTGTGTGTAGTTGTAAGAATGACTCATGGATCGTGTGTGTAGTTGTGAGTGACTCATGGATCGTGTGTGTAGTTGTACGAACGACTCATGGATCGTGTGTGTAGTTGTATGAACGACTCATGGATCGTGTGTGTAGATGTACGAACGACTCATGGATCGTGTGTGTAGTTGTACGAACGACTCATTGATCGTGTGTGTAGTTGTATGAACGACTCATGGATCGTGTGTGTAGTTGTACGAACGACTCATGGATCGTGTGTGTAGTTGTATGAACGACTCATGGATCATGTGTGTAGTTGTGTGATTGACTCATGGGTCGTGTGTGTAGTTGTACGAACGACTCATGGATCATGTGTGTAGTTGTGTGATTGACTCATGGGTCGCGTGTGTAGTTGTGTGAGTGACTCATGGGTAGTGTGTGTAGTTGTACGAACGACTCATGTATCGTGTGTGTAGTTGTAAGAGCGACTCATGGATCGTGTGTGTAGTTGTACGAACGACTCATGGATCGTGTGTGTAGTTGTGAGTGACTCATGGGTCGTGTGTGTAGTTGTAAGAGCGACTCATGGATCGAGTGTGTAGTTGTACGAACGACTCATGGATCGTGTGTGTAGTTGTACGGACGACTCATGGATCGTGTGTGTAGTTGTACGAACGACTCATGGATCGTGTGTGTAGTTGTACGAACGACTCATGGATCGTGTGTGTAGTTGTATGTACGACTCATGGATCGTGTGTGTAGTTGTACGAACGACTCATGGATCGTGTGTGTAATTGTACGAACGACTCATGGATCGAGTGTGTAGTTTTACGAACGACTCATGGATCGTGTGTGTAGTTGTACGAACGACTCATGGATCGTGTGTGTAGTTGTACGAACGACTCATGGATCGTGTGTGTAGTTGTACGAAAGACTCATGGATCGTGTGTGTAGTTGTACGAACGACTCATGGATCGAGTGTGTAGTTGTACGAACGACTCATGGATCGTGTGTGTAGTTGTACGAACGACTCATGGATCGTGTGTGTAGTTGTACGAACGACTCATGGATCGAGTGTGTAGTTGTACGAACGACTCATGGATCGTGTGTGTAGTTGTACGAACGACTCATGGATCGAGTGTGTAGTTGTACGAACGACTCATGGATCGTGTGTGTAGTTGTACGAACGACTCATGGATCGTGTGTGTAGTTGTACGAACGACTCATGGATCATGTGTGTAGTTGTGTGATTGACTCATCGGTCGTGTGTGTAGTTGTACGAACGACTCATGGATCGTGTGTGTAGTTGTACGAACGACTCATGGATTGTGTGTGTAGTTGTACGAACGACTCATGGATCGTGTGTGTAGTTGTACGAACGACTCATGGATCATGTGTGTAGTTGTGTGATTGACTCATCGGTCGTGTGTGTAGTTGTACGAACGACTCATGGATCGAGTGTGTAGTTGTACGAACGACTCATGGATCATGTGTGTAGTTGTGTGATTGACTCATCGGTCGTGTGTGTAGTTGTACGAACGACTCATGGATCGAGTGTGTAGTTGTACGAACAACTCATGGATCGTGTGTGTAGTTGTACGAACGACTCATGGATCATGTGTGTAGTTGTGTGATTGACTCATCGGTCGTGTGTGTAGTTGTACGAACGACTCATGGATCGAGTGTGTAGTTGTACGAACGACTCATGGATCGTGTGTGTAGTTGTATGAACGACTCATGGATCGTGTGTGTAGTTGTACGAACGACTCATGGATCATGTGTGTAGTTGTGTGATTGACTCATCGGTCGTGTGTGTAGTTGTACGAACGACTCATGGATCGAGTGTGTAGTTGTGTGATTGACTCATCGGTCGTGTGTGTAGTTGTACGAACGACTCATGGATCGAGTGTGTAGTTGTACGAACGACTCATGGATCGTGTGTGTAGTTGTACGAACGACTCATGGATCGTGTGTGTAGTTGTACGAACGACTCATGGATCGTGTGTGTAGTTGTATGAACGACTCATGGATCGTGTGTGTAGTTGTACGAACGACTCATGGATCGAGTGTGTAGTTGTACGAACGACTCATGGATCGAGTGTGTAGTTGTACGAACGACTCATGGATCGTGTGTGTAGTTGTACGAACAACTCATGGATCGTGTGTGTAGTTGTACGAACAACTCATGGATCGTGTGTGTAGTTGTACGAACGACTCATGGATCGTGTGTGTAGTTGTAAGAATGACTCATGGCTCGTGTGTGTAGTTGTAAGAATGACTCATGGCTCGTGTGTGTAGTTGTAAGAATGACTCATGGATCATGTGTGTAGTTGTAAGAATGACTCATGGATCATGTGTGTAGTTGTAAGAATGACTCATGGCTCGTGTGTGTAGTTGTGTGAGTGACTCATGGATCGTGTGTGTAGTTGTACGAACGACTCATGGATCGTGTGTGTAGTTGTACGAACGACTCATGGATCGAGTGTGTAGTTGTACGAACGACTCATGGATCGTGTGTGTAGTTGTACGAACAACTCATGGATCGTGTGTGTAGTTGTATGAACGACTCATGGATCGAGTGTGTAGTTGTACGAACGACTCATGGCTCGTGTGTGTAGTTGTAAGAATGACTCATGGCTCGTGTGTGTAGTTGTAAGAATGACTCATGGCTCGTGTGTGTAGTTGTAAGAATGACTCATGGCTCGTGTGTGTAGTTGTGTGAGTGACTCATGGCTCGCGTGTGTAGTTGTGTGAGTGACTCATGGCTCGTGTGTGTAGTTGTAAGAATGACTCATGGCTCGTGTGTGTAGTTGTAAGAATGACTCATGGCTTGTGTGTGTAGTTGTAAGAATGACTCATGGATCATGTGTGTAGTTGTAAGAATGACTCATGGCTCGTGTGTGTAGTTGTAAGAATGACTCATGGATCATGTGTGTAGTTGTGTGAGTGACTCATGGATCATGTGTGTAGTTGTGTGAGTGACTCATGGATCATGTGTGTAGTTGTAAGAATGACTCATGGATCATGTGTGTAGTTGTAAGAATGACTCATGGCTCGTGTGTGTAGTTGTGTGAGTGACTCATGGCTCGTGTGTGTAGTTGTGTGAGTGACTCATGGATCATGTGTGTAGTTGTAAGAGTTCCTGACGAAGTAATCCGTGACGGCAGGAAACAGTTCTTTGCACACGGCCACCACAGAGGTGAACCAGGGGTAGAAGGTCTGCGGCGCTCTGGTGGCTCCCGTCACGATGATGGCGAGGGCGGCGTCGGAGGCGGGGTACGCCGGCACGTTGGTGACGCCCCTGCAAACACACGTGGCATCAGGCTCTGGTGAGGTCACGCTGGGGGTCGGGGGTCAAGGGTCGCGGGTCTCACCGGACTTTCTCCATGGCCGAGTCGGTGTCGATGAGCCCGAGCGTCACGATGGACACGGACACGTTGCTGCGTCGCATCCACAGCTCGTGACCCAGAGACCCGAAGAAGCCGTTCAGGGCGAACTTGGTGGACGTGTACGGAGCCACGAAGGGACTGCTCAGCTTCCCTGGAGGTCATGTGGAGGTCATGTGGAGGTCACGTGAGGGTCATGTGACGAGGAACACTCAAGGCTTCCTCCTCCATGACAGTTCAAAGTTCATCTTAAACAAGATTAAAGTTTAATGACGTTTATTAGCAGATCTAAGACTTTTATTACTTTTTATTTCGATTTATTTCATTTATTACAACATGTAAGACGTTTTTTAATACATTACAGGATTTATAAAGTATTTATTGAATTTATTACGAGATCAAAGACTTATTTATTTATTACGAGATCAAAGATTTATTCATTTATTATGAGATCAAAGGCTTGATTATTTATAACGAGATCAAAGACTTATTTATTTATTTATCATGAGATCAAACAGTTAATTATTTATTTATTACGAGATCAAAGACTTATTTATTTATTTATTATGAGATCAAAGACTTATTTATTTATTATGAGATCAAAGACTTGTTTATTTATTACGAGATCAAAGACTTATTTATTTATTTATTACGAGATCAAAGACTTATTTATTTATCATGAGATCAAAGACTTATTTATTTATCATGAGATCAAAGACTTATTTATTTATCATGAGATCAAAGACTTATTTATTTATCATGAGATCAAAGACTTGTACGGAGCCACGAAGGGACTGCTCAGCTTCCCTGGAGGTCATGTGGAGGTCATGTGGAGGTCACGTGAGGGTCATGTGACGAGGAACACTCAAGGCTTCCTCCTCCATGACAGTTCAAAGTTCATCTTAAACAAGATTAAAGTTTAATGACGTTTATTAGCAGATCTAAGACTTTTATTACTTTTTATTTCGATTTATTTCATTTATTACAACATGTAAGACGTTTTTTAATACATTACAGGATTTATAAAGTATTTATTGAATTTATTACGAGATCAAAGACTTATTTATTTATTTATTATGAGATCAAAGACTTATTTATTTATTATGAGATCAAAGACTTATTCATTTATTACGAGATCAAAGACTTATTTATTTATTACGAGATCAAAGACTTATTTATTTATTTATTATGAGATCAAAGACTTATTTATTTATTATGAGATCAAAGACTTATTCATTTATTACGAGATCAAAGACTTATTTATTTATTACGAGATCAAAGACTTATTTATTTATTACGAGATCAAAGACTTATTTATTTATTTATTATGAGATCAAAGACTTATTTATTTATTTATTACGAGATCAAAGACTTATTTATTTATTTATTATGAGATCAAAGACTTATTTATTTATTATGAGATCAAAGACTTATTTATTTATTATGAGATCAAAGACTTATTTATTTATTTATTATGAGATCAAAGACTTATTTATTTATTATGAGATCAAAGACTTATTTATTTATTACGAGATCAAAGACTTATTTATTTATTTATTATGAGATCAAAGACTTATTTATTTATTTATTACGAGATCAAAGACTTATTTATTTATTACGAGATCAAAGACTTATTCATTTATTATGAGATCAAAGACTTATTCATTTATTATGAGATCAAAGACTTGATTATTTAAAACGAGATCAAATACTTATTTATTTATTTATCATGAGATCAAAGACGTGTACGGAGCCACGAAGGGACTGCTCAGCTTCCCTGGAGGTCATGTGGAGGTCATGTGGAGGTCACGTGAGGGTCATGTGACGAGGAACACTCAAGGCTTCCTCCTCCATGACAGTTCAAAGTTCATCTTAAACAAGATTCAAGTTTAATGACGTTTATTAGCAGATCTAAGACTTTTATTACTTTTTATTTCGATTTATTTCATTTATTACAACATTTAAGACGTTTTTTAATACATTACAGGATTTATAAAGTATTTATTGAATTTATTACGAGATCAAAGACTTATTTATTTATTACGAGATCAAAGACTTATTTATTTATTTATTATGAGATCAAAGACTTATTTATTTATTGTGAGATCAAAGACTTATTTATTTATTACGAGATCAAAGACTTATTTATTTATTTATTATGAGATCAAAGACTTATTTATTTATTTATTACGAGATCAAAGACTTATTCATTTATTATGAGATCAAAGACTTATTTATTTATTATGAGATCAAAGACTTGTTCATTTATTACGAGATCAAAGACTTATTTATTTATTTATTACGAGATCAAAGACTTATTTATTTATCAGGAGATCAAAGACTTATTTATTTATTATGAGATCAAAGACTTATTTATTTATTATGAGATCAAAGACTTATTTATTTATCATGAGATCAAAGACTTATTTATTTATCATGAGATCAAAGACTTATTTATTTATTATGAGATCAAAGACTTGTTTATTTATTATGAGATCAAAGACTTATTTATTTATCATGAGATCAAAGACTTATTTATTTATTATGAGATCAAAGACTTGTTTATTTATTATGAGATCAAAGACTTATTTATTTATCATGAGATCAAAGACTTATTTATTTATTATGAGATCAAACACTTGTTTATTTATTATGAGATCAAAGACTTGTTTATTTATTACGAGATCAAAGACTTGTTTATTTATTAGGAGATCAAATACTTATTTATTTATTAGGAGATCAAAGACTTATTTATTTATTAGGAGATCAAAGACTTATTTATTTATTATGAGATCAAAGACTTATTTATTTATTATGAGATCAAAGACTTGTTTATTTATTACAAGATCAAAGACTTATTTATTTATTTATTACGAGATCAAAGACTTGTTTATTTATTAGGAGATCAAAGACTTATTTATTTATTAGGAGATCAAAGACATGTTTATTTATTTATGAGTAATAGTGGCTTAAGGAGAACAAAGCCAGTGTTTCAGAGCAAACATCACGAAACCTTAACCCTGTTGTAAATGTAGGGCAGAGTTGAAACATATGTGCAGGACGACCATAAAACTTGGCTCAGTTCTACCAGCTCGATGTAAACTTACGACTTTCAAGAAAATAATTACAATTATCTTCATCATAATTCTGGCATTTAGCAAATAGAAATAATTGCGATTATCGTAACTGACCTAAAACAGGAAACATTTATTTTGATCAGAGTCAGACAATGAAAAAAAAAAAAAAAAGGGTCTTTTTATACAGAGCTTGTTGTTGTTACTGGTTATAACTGATTTAAAACTGACCTAGAAGAGAAGAGACGACCACCAGTGAACCACGACTTCTCTCCAGCCAGGGAAGACTTTTCCAGGCCATCTGGACGTAGCTGTGGAAGTTCACCTGCAGACGTTCACGTCACTCACCGTCCACCAGCGTGTTTGAATGACTGCAATACCTTCATCAGCCACCGGGTGTGTTCCAAGTCTCCCTCCCACATGCTGAAGGGGGAGGATCCGATGTGGTTCAGGACCAGGAAGTCCAGACCTCCCAGTCGGTCCAGAGCAAACTCTACCACGTGATCAGGGTCAGAGTCGCTCGACATGTCAGCAGCAACGTAGAGAGCTTTCTGTGCCCCTAGAGACACACACTTGTCTGCCACCTGGAGACACACAACACACAACACATGCACACACACACACACACACAAAAACAAACAATTTTCAACTGTAATCAAACAATTTTCAACTATAATCAAACAATTTTCAACTATAATCAAACTATTTTCAACTATAATCAAACAATTTTCAACTATAATCCAACCATTTTCAACTATAATCTAACAATTTTTTACTGAAATCAAACAATTTTCTACTATAATCAAACAATTTTCAACTATAATCAAACAATTTTCAACTAATCCAACAATTTTCAACTATAATCAAAGAATTTTCAACTATAATCCAACAATTTTCAACTATAATCAAACAATTTTCAACTAGAATCAAACAATTTTCAACTAAAATCAAACAATTTTCAACTATAATCAAACAATTTTTTACTGAAATCAAACAATTCTCAACTATAATCAAACAATTCTCAACTGTAATCAAACAATTTTCAACTGTAATCAAACAATTTTCAACTGAAATCAAACAATTTTCAACTTTAATCAAACAATTTTCAACTATAATCAAAACATTTTCAACTATAATCAAACAATTTTCAACTGTAATCAAACAATTTTCAACTGAAATCAAACAATTTTCAACTATAATCAAACAATTTTCAACTATAATCAAACAATTTTTTACTGAAATCAAACAATTTTCAACTATAATCAAACAATTTTTTACTGAAATCAAACAATTTTCAACTATAATCCAACAATTTTCAACTGTAATCAAACAATTTTCAACTGTAATCAAACAATGTTTTACTGAAATCAAACAATTTTTAACTATAATCAAACAATTTTCAACTATAATCAAACAATTTTCAACTATAATCAAACAATTTTCAACTATAATCAAACAATTTTCAACTGTAATCAAACAATTTTCAACTATAATCAAACAATTTAACTGTAATCAAACAATTTTCAACTATAATCAAACAATTTTCAACTATAATCAAACAATTTTCAACTGTAATCAAACAATTTTCAACTGAAATCAAACAATTTTCAACTATAATCCAACAATTTTCAACTGAAATCAAACAATTTTCAACTATAATCAAACAATTTTCAACTGTAATCAATCAATTTTCAACTATAATCAAACAATTTTCAACAATAATCTAACAATTTTCAACTATAATCAAACAATTTTCAACTGTAATCAACAATTTTCAACTGAAATCAAACAATTTTCAACTATAATCAAACAATTTTCAACTATAATCCAACAATTTTCAACTATAATCAAACAATTTTCAACTATAATCCAACAATTTTAAACTGAAATCAAACAATTTTCAACTATAATCCAACAATTTTCAACTATAATCAAACAATTTTCAACTGTAATCAAACAATTTTCAACTATAATCAAACAATTTTCAACTATAATCAAACAATTTTCAACTATAACCAGACAATTTTCAACTATAATCAAACAATTTTCAACTGTAATCAAACAATTTTCAACTTTAATCAAACAATTTTCAACTATAATCAAACAATTTTCAACTATAATCAAACAATTTTCAACTATAATCAAACCATTTTCAACTATAATCCAACAATTTTCAACTGTAATCAAACAATTTTCAACTATAATCAAACAATTTTCAACTATAATCCAACAATTTTCAACTATAATCAAACAATTTTCAACTATAATCCAACAATTATCAACTATAATCAAACAATTTTCAACTTTAATCAAACAATTTTCAACTATAATCAAACAATTTAACTGTAATCAAACAATTTTCAACTATAATCAAACAATTTTCAACTATAATCAAACAATTTTCAACTGTAATCAAACAATTTTCAACTGAAATCAAACAATTTTCAACTATAATCCAACAATTTTCAACTGAAATCAAACAATTTTCAACTATAATCAAACAATTTTCAACTGTAATCAATCAATTTTCAACTATAATCAAACAATTTTCAACAATAATCTAACAATTTTCAACTATAATCCAACAATTTTCAACTGTAATCAACAATTTTCAACTGAAATCAAACAATTTTCAACTATAATCAAACAATTTTCAACTATAATCCAACAATTTTCAACTATAATCAAACAATTTTCAACTATAATCCAACAATTTTAAACTGAAATCAAACAATTTTCAACTATAATCCAACAATTTTCAACTATAATCAAACAATTTTCAACTGTAATCAAACAATTTTCAACTATAATCAAACAATTTTCAACTATAATCAAACAATTTTCAACTATAACCAGACAATTTTCAACTATAATCAAACAATTTTCAACTGTAATCAAACAATTTTCAACTTTAATCAAACAATTTTCAACTATAATCAAACAATTTTCAACTATAATCAAACAATTTTCAACTATAATCAAACCATTTTCAACTATAATCCAACAATTTTCAACTGTAATCAAACAATTTTCAACTATAATCAAACAATTTTCAACTATAATCCAACAATTTTCAACTATAATCAAACAATTTTCAACTATAATCCAACAATTATCAACTATAATCAAACAATTTTCAACTTTAATCAAACAATTTTCAACTATAATCAAACAATTTTCAACTTTAATCAAACAATTTTCAACTATAATCAAACAATTTTCAACTATAATCAAACAATTATCAACAATAATCAAACAATTTTCAACTATAATCAAACAATTTTCAACGACAATCAAACAATTTTCAACTATAATCAAAAGTCTCTACTTTCATGGACTCACCTGCTGTAACACTTTCTCTCTCCTGGCCGTGATGACGATCTCAGCACCGAAGCGAGCGTAATGATAGGCCATTTGTTCTCCGATCCCTGTACTGGCCCCGGTCACCAACACTCGGGCCCCTCTGAGGGATTCTGGAACCACAGAGGACGAGTTAACGAACGCGTTCGTGAGTAGAAACAGTGACTGAACTTTATCAAACATTATCGTCGAAGACGTAACAACAGGAACGTCATAACATAAGAGCAACAACGTTCATCAACCCAGGAGTGTCATGTGACAATTAGCTAACAACTTAGCTCGTTAGCATACGGTGAAGACGCACAGAAGTTAGTATTACTTCACTGGATCACTAGTGTTTGACTAGATCATAAGTTAGTATTACTTCACTGGATCACTAGTGTTTGACTAGATCATAAGTTAGTATTACTTCACTGGATCACTAGTGTTTGACTAGATCATAAGTTAGTATTACTTCACTGGATCACTAGTGTTTGACTAGATCATAAGTTAGTATTACTTCACTGGATCACTAGTGTTTGACTAGATCAGAAGTTAGTATTACTTTACTGGATCACTAGTGTTTGACTAGATCATAAGTTAGTATTACTTCACTGGATCACTAGTGTTTGACTAGATCATAAGTTAGTATTACTTCACTGGATCACTAGTGTTTGACTAGATCATAAGTTAGTATTACTTCACTGGATCACTAGTGTTTGACTAGATCATAAGTTAGTATTACTTCACTGGATCACTAGTGTTTGACTAGATCATAAGTTAGTATTACTTCACTGGATCACTAGTGTTTGACTAGATCATAAGTTAGTATTACTTCACTGGATCACTAGTGTTTGACTAGATCAGAAGTTAGTATTACTTTACTGGATCACTAGTGTTTGACTAGATCATAAGTTAGTATTACTTCACTGGATCACTAGTGTTTGACTAGATCATAAGTTAGTATTACTTCACTGGATCACTAGTGTTTGACTAGATCATAAGTTAGTATTACTTCACTGGATCACTAGTGTTTGACTAGATCATAAGTTAGTATTACTTCACTGGATCACTAGTGTTTGACTAGATCATAAGTTAGTATTACTTCACTGGATCACTAGTGTTTGACTAGATCATAAGTTAGTATTACTTCACTGGATCACTAGTGTTTGACTAGATCATAAGTAAGTATTACTTCACTGGATCACTAGTGTTTGACTAGATCATGAGTTATTATTACTTCACTGGATCACTAGTGTTTGACTAGATCAGAAGTGAGTATTACTTCACTGGATCACTAGTGTTTGACTAGATCATAAGTTAGTATTACTTCACTGGATCACTAGTGTTTGACTAGATCATAAGTTAGTATTACTTCACTGGATCACTAGTGTTTGACTAGATCATAAGTTAGTATTACTTCACTGGATCACTAGTGTTTGACTAGATCATAAGTTAGTATTACTTCACTGGATCACTAGTGTTTGACTAGATCATAAGTTAGTATTACTTCACTGGATCACTAGTGTTTGACTAGATCATGAGTTATTATTACTTCACTGGATCACTAGTGTTTGACTAGATCAGAAGTGAGTATTACTTCACTGGATCACTAGTGTTTGACTAGATCATAAGTTAGTATTACTTCACTGGATCACTAGTGTTTGACTAGATCATAAGTTAGTATTACTTCACTGGATCACTAGTGTTTGACTAGATCATAAGTTAGTATTACTTCACTGGATCACTAGTGTTTGACTAGATCATAAGTTAGTATTACTTCACTGGATCACTAGTGTTTGACTAGATCATGAGTTATTATTACTTCACTGGATCACTAGTGTTTGACTAGATCAGAAGTTAGTATTACTTCACTGGATCACTAGTGTTTGACTAGATCATAAGTTAGTATTACTTCACTGGATCACTAGTGTTTGACTAGATCATAAGTTAGTATTACTTCACTGGATCACTAGTGTTTGACTAGATCATAAGTTAGTATTACTTCACTGGATCACTAGTGTTTGACTAGATCATAAGTTAGTATTACTTCACTGGATCACTAGTGTTTGACTAGATCATAAGTTAGTATTACTTCACTGGATCACTAGTGTTTGACTAGATCATAAGTTAGTATTACTTCACTGGATCACTAGTGTTTGACTAGATCAGAAGTTAGTATTACTTTACTGGATCACTAGTGTTTGACTAGATCATAAGTTAGTATTACTTCACTGGATCACTAGTGTTTGACTAGATCATAAGTTAGTATTACTTCACTGGATCACTAGTGTTTGACTAGATCATAAGTTAGTATTACTTCACTGGATCACTAGTGTTTGACTAGATCATAAGTTAGTATTACTTCACTGGATCACTAGTGTTTGACTAGATCATAAGTTAGTATTACTTCACTGGATCACTAGTGTTTGACTAGATCATAAGTTAGTATTACTTCACTGGATCACTAGTGTTTGACTAGATCATAAGTAAGTATTACTTCACTGGATCACTAGTGTTTGACTAGATCATGAGTTATTATTACTTCACTGGATCACTAGTGTTTGACTAGATCAGAAGTGAGTATTACTTCACTGGATCACTAGTGTTTGACTAGATCATAAGTTAGTATTACTTCACTGGATCACTAGTGTTTGACTAGATCATAAGTTAGTATTACTTCACTGGATCACTAGTGTTTGACTAGATCATAAGTTAGTATTACTTCACTGGATCACTAGTGTTTGACTAGATCATAAGTTAGTATTACTTCACTGGATCACTAGTGTTTGACTAGATCATAAGTTAGTATTACTTCACTGGATCACTAGTGTTTGACTAGATCATGAGTTATTATTACTTCACTGGATCACTAGTGTTTGACTAGATCAGAAGTGAGTATTACTTCACTGGATCACTAGTGTTTGACTAGATCATAAGTTAGTATTACTTCACTGGATCACTAGTGTTTGACTAGATCATAAGTTAGTATTACTTCACTGGATCACTAGTGTTTGACTAGATCATAAGTTAGTATTACTTCACTGGATCACTAGTGTTTGACTAGATCATAAGTTAGTATTACTTCACTGGATCACTAGTGTTTGACTAGATCATGAGTTATTATTACTTCACTGGATCACTAGTGTTTGACTAGATCAGAAGTTAGTATTACTTCACTGGATCACTAGTGTTTGACTAGATCATAAGTTAGTATTACTTCACTGGATCACTAGTGTTTGACTAGATCATAAGTTAGTATTACTTCACTGGATCACTAGTGTTTGACTAGATCATAAGTTAGTATTACTTCACTGGATCACTAGTGTTTGACTAGATCATAAGTTAGTATTACTTCACTGGATCACTAGTGTTTGACTAGATCATAAGTTAGTATTACTTCACTGGATCACTAGTGTTTGACTAGATCATAAGTAAGTATTACTTCACTGGATCACTAGTGTTTGACTAGATCATAAGTTAGTATTACTTCACTGGATCACTAGTGTTTGACTAGATCATAAGTTAGTATTACTTCACTGGATCACTAGTGTTTGACTAGATCATAAGTTAGTATTACTTCACTGGATCACTAGTGTTTGACTAGATCATGAGTTATTATTACTTCACTGGATCACTAGTGTTTGACTAGATCAGAAGTTAGTATTACTTCACTGGATCACTAGTGTTTGACTAGATCATAAGTTAGTATTACTTCACTGGATCACTAGTGTTTGACTAGATCATAAGTTAGTATTACTTCACTGGATCACTAGTGTTTGACTAGATCATAAGTTAGTATTACTTCACTGGATCACTAGTGTTTGACTAGATCATAAGTTAGTATTACTTCACTGGATCACTAGTGTTTGACTAGATCATAAGTTAGTATTACTTCACTGGATCACTAGTGTTTGACTAGATCATGAGTTATTATTACTTCACTGGATCACTAGTGTTTGACTAGATCAGAAGTTAGTATTACTTCACTGGATCACTAGTGTTTGACTAGATCATAAGTTAGTATTACTTCACTGGATCACTAGTGTTTGACTAGATCATAAGTTAGTATTACTTCACTGGATCACTAGTGTTTGACTAGATCATACGTTAGTATTACTTCACTGGATCACTAGTGTTTGACTAGATCATACGTTAGTATTACTTCACTGGATCACTAGTGTTTGACTCGATCATAAGTTAGTATTACTTCACTGGATATACTGAGGGAAGACGTGTCGTCATAGCAACCGAGCCTAACACAGTTCACAGACAGACGGAGACGTAAACAACAACGAGACATAGAAGTACAAACTGACAACTTTACAGAACGTGACACTGATTGTTCGAAGTGTGTATTTAAGAAATGATTGATTTATACAATAAAAAAACATAAATTATCACATGTTTTCGATGCATATCACACGTGACAATTTCGCGATATATTGACATTTTTTCGATACCTCGTGCAGCTCTAGGGTCAATCATATTTAAATGAACTGATGTCATGATGGTTCTGTGACTCTCGTAGAGAAGACTCAAAGCCAGAATTCTGAGCCGCTCTAGTAGAAGAACTCACATTTCTCCTTCAAACTCTTCACTAGTTTCTTTCAGGATCATTTTAAAATTCTGGTTCTTACTTTCAGATCTATTCATGGTCAGACCTTCCATCAGTGATCTGATCCAGACTTACACCCCAGCTCGGGCTCTGAGGTCTGTGGATCAGAATCTACTTATGGTTCCTCGCACACGGTTCAGGACCAGAGGAGAGAAATCCTTCCAGACTGTTGCTCCTAAGCTTTGGAACCATCTCTGTGTTTGAAACAAGTAGCAGATATGGTGTACAGGAAGATCTGTGCGGATAAAGGACCGAAGTCATGTCAAGACGGAGAAGCGCCTCCGAGGTGTTGGAGACAGAACCAGATATCGTGATGGTAGATAAAGAGCAAAGGAACACCCCTGTGGTAGATGTAGCATCCTGAACATCAGAAACCAGAACCATGAAAAGACCATGGACTCAAAGGCTGGAAGATGAAGGCGACAATAACGCCGGAGGTCATTGAGGAACGCTGGGGAAGATTCTCCGACGGATCCCTGGAAAGAAACACCAGACATCTCTCTCAGAACATGCAGTTCTAGGAACAACAAAGTAAAACCATCAAAACATGGAGTCCGTTCCGTCGCTACAACACGACGTCGCTTCCGTCCCGGGTCTTATACTTCGTGGAGAAAGATGGACAATCAAGAGTGTCACATGACTCGCTTCATCTAAGAGCTTAAACGTTTGACGACACATTCACATCAACATTCCACTCCAGACTGAATCACTGGTTCAAGACAAGCTTGGATCAGGATTAGATACGACGCCAGTTATTTAAAACATCTGTTTATCTGCAAATCACACCTTAAATCGTAGATCAAAGAACGAAGACACACCCGGGAAAGGGGGGCTAAAAGACGGAAGAGAAGATAACCCCCGCCCGAGAACATCTGAATGATTAGATTACAAGAAAACAAACTAGGATGTCTCTCTACGGGGCATCAGGACACAGGGAACTTGAAAGAACCATTTGGCCGGAAAGGACGACCCCCTGGGCGGGAAATTTGCCTTAAATATAGCGATGTTTCTACAGATCGGGACCTTTTCTCCCGGGACTATTAACCTGTACAGTCGCCGGGAGAAAGTGTGTCCGATCGATCGTAAAGCTTGTATTTGGTTTGACTTGAAGCTGCGAATAAACGACCCGTGACACGCTCTGGATTGTTCATTCAGCGAAGCATAAGAACCGGGACGGGAAGATTCCGTGTTTTGATCGTTTTATAATGGACACGCGACACGAGCAGGGCCGAGCGGGGCTTCAGTTCCAGAACTTCTGATGGAAACACGTCATCATTGAGCTCGACACCTGCAGGTTATGCTTGTTGATGCTTTGACATGTTGATGAACACAATGTTCAAGTAAATGCCGACGTTATAGTTCCATAGGGAGTCATTTTAATGGCCTGTGTTAGATAACAGACGGGTGTTATAAGTTCTTATTTGACCTCTGGTATCTGATCCGCGTCGATCACGATACTCCCGGCCTTGAGATCAGTATCAGGACCGTAAAAGTCGGACCAGGGCATCACTAACAATCCGCTCGCTCATCGTCTATAAATAAACATTCACAGAGACGGAAACACATCCTAACAACAAAAAAGTACAATTTCATTTCAAGTAATTGTTGGTCATTTCAGTTGTGTTTTCTCCTCATTCATGTATCCCTTATGGAGGTCGAGGGGAGACTGGAGTGTATCCTAGTATCATAGGTGAGAGGCAGGGGACACCCTGGACAGGACTCCAGTCTGTCTCAGGACACAAAGACAGACAATCATTCACACACACACTTATACCGGCAGACAATTTCTCCAAGTTTTCAATAAGCCTCTGTATGTTTGTGGACTGTGGGAGGAAACCGGAGTGCCCGGAGTAAACCCACAAAGCAGGAACATACGAACTCCACACAGAAAGGTCACGAGCCCGGAAGCGAACCCGCGACCTCGCTCAGATTTGAATCAGTACAGCTGTGATGACGCAACAGTATCTGCAGAACTGATGGAGGACGTCGAGACTCAGAATGAAAGCGGGTCAGATGGTTCTGATTGGACGCGGACCAGATCAGAACGTGTCCTGCTGCGGTGGAGGAACCATGTAAGTCGGGCTGATAAAGATGCAGAAGTACATGTGATCACAGTGTACAAGTGCGGTCTCGTCGCTGGGGGGTCCGTGTTATCAGGGTCACATCATGAGGCACTCGGGTCGCCGTGACGACCATCAAGTTCTGGTCATTTGTGACCCTGGTCTAGAAAAGCGCTATACAAATAAAAATGACTTACTTACTTAAACATTTGGAATCAGAATTATTTTGACAAATATTTTTGACAACTAGGAGTTTGCTTTGCTTTAGTTTTGCAACAATAAACGTGAAGAAATTCAATCTTACAACAAAATAACGGATTATTATCGTCTATAGAGCGAGTGTCAGTGAAATGACATACATTTACAGTAACAAAATAAAAAAGTGTTTTTGTTCACATCTGTGATCCTTCTGTGTGTCACATAAAAAGTATTTTAAAGTTAGTTTATTTCTAGTTGCTGGATTTAAATAAAACTACCTTCGTGTTACGTCACTGACACTTTGATGATCTTCATAAGGTCGAGTTCAGGTTAAAAATAAAGAAAAGCTTCACAACTAAAACATCAAAAACTCCCTAAAAACATTCTCATTATTTTTTAAATTATTTTATAAAGTTCTTTGAATAATGTTAACTTTGTGATCCTCGTAGAGTTCAACAGTAGATGCATTTTTAAGCTGAATGTTGAGTAAAGTTTAAAGAAACTAAAAAATAGTTTTAAAATAATTAAATCAATTCTTACCTTCGTTAAACACAGGTGCAGCCCACCTGGACGCCAAATACGCCACTAAAACAGCAGCGAGAAATATTTTGGTGAAGTTATTCATGGTGCAAAATGTTTGTTCTTTTAACCAAAGTTCGGAGGAATCCACGGAAGGTTGAGGCGAACTTGTCGATCCGTCAGAACCACCGATTGGGCGGAACACCTGACAGTTGCAGCACTGCGCATGCTCAGACGGCGTCGCCTTTCTTTTCTTCGTTATAAAATAAAAATAAATTGTGTAGTTTTATTCAGATGGAAACACGTCGTGAAATGCGTTATTTTAAAAACAGTTTTGAGTAAATAAATAAATATATAAAATAAGCACCGGAAACCGATGACAAAGGGAAGAAAAAAAAGGCCGGAACTTTATCAACACCTTCTCCGTTGACAGGACACACGGCTGTCCTTCACTCACTTTTCAGGTCAACATTTGTGACTCGTTCTGAGGAGAAACGAAAGATGGCAGCGAAGATCTGGCCAGTCCTGAAGTAAGCATTGAGAATATTATTATTCGCTATAAAGTAACACCATCTGTTTCCCCGCATTGACGCGCATTGCTAGGAGAAGCTAGGCTAGGCTAGTCTAAGCTAAGCTAAGCTAAGCTAGCTGTCACCGATGCTAAACAAATGTTTGCAAACATTGTTACAAACGATGATGGTTTGAGAGAAAATGTACAGTTAAACTTTTATATTTACACTCCTAATGTGCATTTAATGAAGACGTTTTTACTTGACAGGTAGCGTTTGTCCTTCAAGAGTCATGACCATAGAATAATTTTGTTTTGTTGTGAATATAGTGTGTGTGTGTGTGTGTGTGGGGGGTTGTGTGTAAAATGTTAATTATTTGATTTATTTGAGCAGGTTTATCAAGGCAGGTCTTGTATGACGATTTCAGGGATAAGTATTAAGTTATGGAGAATTAAAACTGAAAGTGAAAATGGTCAACTTCCTAAAACTAAACTAATAGTTGAGTATTTGACCCTTTTTGCTGAATCCGACATTCAAAATTACAATTTGCTAAATATTTATTCTATTTGTAAAAGGTTGGTGACATTGGAAGTCTTGCTAAACAAAGAAACTGGAAATTTCATCATGTAATTATGTCAATAATCAATTAAAAAACATTAAATTAGAAATAAATGTCTCTGAAATACACACAGTATTTGTTTAAAAGCCCAGATTGATATCAAGTTGTGTAGATGTACAGTAATGGAACCATAATCCACATTTACGCTGTATTTTTAATCAATTCAATTCATGCGTGTCTAATAAAACTACGTGTTAATCGATCAATTTTAAATATATTTGTCATATAAATGAACAACTTATTTTATTCTCGGGATTCAAATCAATATTTTTCTGTCCTCGGATGTGTTGTCGAGTGAAAACTCTTTGATTTGCGGCGCCTGTGCTCGACGAATCCAAACGTTTCTATACGTCTGATGAACGAGGAACGTGTGTGTTCATTGTCGTCGCTATCGTTGTGTAGTCGTGGTGAAAACGGCGAGAACACGGTTGAACGGTGAACGACGGCGGCAGATGTTCTAATCCTGCCGTGAAATGAAATGTGAAACAGTTTCCCGTAGGAGACCTTCAGAGGATCAATAAAGTTGATCTATCTATACGATTGACGATACACACACTCACACAACCTGTGTTTTCCAGACTGGCCACCAAGGTGAGCGTCGCAGGCGGAGCTCTGTACGTCACCTACGACTCGGGTCTGCTGGGCAACAGCGAGGAAGGATCTCTGGCTCTGCAGAAGGCCAGAGCAGCCGTTCCTCCAGCGGTGCAGGAGTGGATGAAGTACTTGGGCCTGGAGGTACACACGCAGTATTACTACGTTCACTGGTTCTTGTTTTGGTTTCACTGTTGGTTAAAAATGTAGGAAGAAAAAAAACAGTACGTTTGTACTGCGGACATTTCTAAAGATAAAGTTTACTGGCTCTGGAATCTTATCTCCTGGTGTAGCAAGACCGCGATGATAAATACTTTATCTTTATTGGCCAATCTTGGCTCGACATGTGCGTGAACAGAAAAGTGTGTCAGTCGTATTACGAACACGATATGAGCTGCTTCTCATGGTGACGTGTGCAGCAACCAGGGCTGAACGATTAATGGCATTTGAGATAAAAAAAAATGCGATTTATTATATCGCGATTTAATTTTATGTCCGTTTCATTTTCCAGCCGTCGTGTAGTCGCGTGACTTCAATGAAAGAAACAGAATAAAGTGTTTTCAACACGTATACATTCTGAAAACATGTGTGTGTATGTGTGTGTTCTGCTGTCGTGTTTGTGTGTTAATTGTTACTCTGTACAATCGCACAATTCAAACTGTAAATGATAGTTTCTTAACGTGTCTCACAGGAGATTCACTTAAACGCAGTAAGAAAAGAACGAGTGATTTCACTTTTCTTTACTCTGTACTGAAGTTTGTGTGATTTATTATGAATATAAATGCTCGCATCACACTTTTAGCACATTTTTGCAGGAGTTTTTAAAGTATTTGCAGGGAATATATTGTGTGGGTTTACTCCAGACACTCCGGTTTCCTCCCACAGTCCAAAAACACACAGAGGTTGATTGAGAACTTGAGGGAAATTGTCCGTAGGTACGAGTGTGTGTGTGAGTGGTTGTCTGTCTTTGTGTGTCCTGAGACAGACTGGCATCCTGTCCAGGGTGTCCCCTGCCTCTCGCCCTATGATACTGGGATAGACTCCAGTCTCCCCGCGACCCCAGTGAGGGATAAAGCGATAGAAAATTAATGAATGAAAAAGTAACTAAATTAATCTTCTCCCTTTATTTCAATGTATGTTTAATTTGCTTTAATAATAATAATTAATCCTAAAGAATACTTTAATAAACTTATCTTAACAATCACCAAGAAATACATTTTACTTTGCAGTAAATTATTTATTGCATTAGAGAAAAAAATGAATAAAAAAGGACATATTTTATCGCAATATTTAGGAAAATAATAACAATTATATATATTTTTCAATGATGGTTCAGCTCTAGTAACAACATTGTTTCTTGACTACAGACCGACTGTGGAATATTTAAAACAATGGTCTTTATTATACGTCTTTATAAGTCTTTTTCTCTTCTTTTCGCACACAAATCGAACTAAAGGCATTGAAAATAATTAACATTTGCTCTTTACCTACAAACTGATGAACGACACGAGTAAACACAGACTTAATGAGAGAAAATAACGATGATTTTTTTTAATCACCATTAAATATTTAGACTATTTATTACACTTTCATGGAACTCAGTGTTTCATCGTTTAGATCAGGTTCAGTTATATTTCCTCGTTATAAACCGCGACTGTTATTAGGGACGAATAAAGAATTTAAAAACAATTTTAATATAAATAAATGATCTTAGTTCTTAATTTAATTGTATAGAATTTTATTATAATTTTATTGTAAGATTCTAAAAGAATACATTTATTTTAATTTTAATACTTATTTTTATTATTTGAAATACATTTTATTCAGAAATATTATAAATGGAAAGAATAGAACAAAAGCCCATAGAAAGGACAAATAAAGGAGAAAAAGGATAAACAAACAAAGATATTTAGGAAAATATTTCTTCACAAATGCATGATAAAGAAATGACTTTAAGACTTGTGGTAAATAAATTGTTTAATATTTAATTTGATATACATTTTATGTGAAAATAAAATCATATAAAAGCACAGGAAAAAAAACAATATTCAAACAAAGATCTTTAGGAAAATATGTGTTTGGTTGAACTTGTCATAGTATCGGTGGATGTTAAACACATTAATAAAGGTTTTATTTTAACTGATCCTGCTGCACAGATGGATTATATTATCATCCGACTCTTAAAATAGCATTTTTATCACTTGTATTTATTTCTATTTTTCGCTATTTCTGGGAGGAAAGTGATACGATCGTTCATTGTTGCACGTTTTGAACACAAAATAATCAAAATCTCTTCACAGGCTCAACTTCCAACACTTCCTCAGGTTGAATTCTCACCTGTCAAGGCCTGGAATTCAGGTAAAAATAATCTCAATTCAAATCTATACAAAGTATTGATCAAATGGTTCCTGAAGCTTGAAAGACTTTTCATTAGAGCTGCACGATATATTGAAAAAAAGGTTTCGATATCGCGATATTGTCACGTGCGATATTCATATTTAAAACATGTGATAAATCATAATTTTGTATTTTATAAATCAATCATTTCGACCAATCGGTGTCACGTTCTGTAAAGTTGTCAATTTATACTTCTATGTCTCGTTGTTGTTTACGTCTCCGTCCGTCTGTGAACTGTTAGGCTGGGTTGCTATGACGACGCATCTTGGCTCAGTATATCCAGTGAAGTAATACTAACTTATGATCTAGTCAAACACTAGTGATCCAGTGAAGTAATACTAACTTATGATCTAGTCAAACACTAGTGATCCAGTGAAGTAATACCAACTTATGATCTAGTCAAACACTAGTGATCCAGTGAAGTAATACTAACTTATGATCTAGTCAAACACTAGTGATCCAGTGAAGTAATACTAACTTATGATCTAGTCAAACACTAGTGATCCAGTGAAGTAATACTAACTTATGATCTAGTCAAACACTAGTGATCCAGTGAAGTAATACTAACTTATGATCTAGTCAAACACTAGTGATCCAGTGAAGTAATACCAACTTATGATCTAGTCAAACACTAGTGATCCAGTGAAGTAATACTAACTTATGATCTAGTCAAACACTAGTGATCCAGTGAAGTAATACTAACTTATGATCTAGTCAAACACTAGTGATCCAGTGAAGTAATACTAACTTATGATCTAGTCAAACACTAGTGATCCAGTGAAGTAATACTAACTTATGATCTAGTCAAACACTAGTGATCCAGTGAAGTAATACTAACTTATGATCTAGTCAAACACTAGTGATCCAGTGAAGTAATACTAACTTATGATCTAGTCAAACACTAGTGATCCAGTGAAGTAATACTAACTTATGATCTAGTCAAACACTAGTGATCCAGTGAAGTAATACTAACTTATGATCTAGTCAAACACTAGTGATCCAGTGAAGTAATACTAACTTATGATCTAGTCAAACACTAGTGATCCAGTGAAGTAACAAGCTAAGTTGTTAGCGTCATTTATAAAGTGTTATGTGTGCGTCTTCACCGTATGCTAACAAGCTAAGTTGTTAGCGTCATTTATAAAGTGTTATGTGTGCGTCTTCACCGTATGCTAACAAGCTAAGTTGTTAGCATCATTTATAAAGTGTTGTGTGCGTCTTCACCGTATGCTAACAAGCTAAGTTGTTAGCATCATTTATAAAGTGTTACGTGTCCGTCTTCACCGTATGCTAACGAGCTAAGTTGTTAGCATCATTTATAAAGTGTTATGTGTGCGTCTTCACCGTATGCTAACGAGCTAAGTTGTTAGCATCATTTATAAAGTGTTATGTGTGCGTCTTCACCGTATGCTAACGAGCTAAGTTGTTAGCATCATTTATAAAGTGTTATGTGTGCGTCTTCACCGTATGCTAACGAGCTAAGTTGTTAGCATCATTTATAAAGTGTTAGGTGTGTGTGTACAAGGATTTATTATTGATTTGGTGATATCACGACGCGCCGGCGGCTCCTCTCTGATGTCGCTCAGTTTCACAGGATACCGATGCAAGTCCCGCGAGACTGAGCGTTATATCTGTGTTTTCCTTCTTTAAACCTCCGGACCTTCACTACAGTACTCATGGCTACATTTTTAGGTGAAAGAAAAAAATATCGCATTAATATTGATATTGTAATTTAAGACGCCGATATCGAATATCGCACTTATTTCCAATATCGTGCAGCTCTACCTTTCATGATCCAAACAAGTGGAAGTTAAGATCGACATCGATGTTTGGATTAAAGAAACTTTTATCTCGACCCTCAGTGTCAATCACAGCCTTGATGTTTCCTGTGTTGCAGGCGTACGTTGGACGATATCTTCTCTCTCTGAAGCTCCGACAAAAGCCACTCAGTACTCGGACCAGGGACTGCACTACCTTAAAGACCTCGTCAAGTAGCCTCTTACGAAGGCCTGGTTGTTTTTTGTCCCCCCCCCCCCACGGTGCACCTGTAGAGAGACGTTATCAAAGGAACATCTACGAGCGAGAACCCGGTGTTCACTGAAGGACGTGTTAGAATTGTACATAAAGTCTATTTTTAAACCTTGTTTTGTTTCGTTCACAATAGAATCGTGTTGAACATCTCGAGTCTAAACATCATTTAAAACAAACAAACAAACGTCTAATTTATCCAATCAAAGAAATGACAAAAGTGCAAAATATTTATTACGCATGACAGAATGTTGACGTTGCTACAATCTTCAGAACCCGCGAGTCCAAGAGTCCAGACCCGGAAGCGAGGAAACGCAGGAAGCACGTTTACGAACACGAACGACGTGTGTGTGTGTGTGTGTGTGTGGAATGAAATAAAACCTGCACTGATGAAGCGTCTGTTTGTTCAGAGGCGACGACCAAGTCATGCAACGGTACACGAGTCACGCTAAATACATGTGAATGCGACACGTGTCGGATCCATGCGTGAAGCATTTTTTATTGAAGAGAAAAAAAAAAAAAAGCTGTTTCTAGACACAAACTTTATCCAATAAAGTGCTGCCCATGTGACCACAGAAGCCCGACATGCATCCACGTTCTAACAAAATAAATTCTCTCCCGTCTTTGGAGACGATTCCGTCGTATTATTAAAATAATATCCGACCTTGGAGCACCTGCGATGTTTGGGATCAACATCTCGACACCACGAGCCTGGAGGCACTTCATGACTTGAGGGGAATTTAACAGGCAGCTTTTTTTTTCTTCATTAACCCTCAGCATGAGGTTGTTGTTTTTTTTTATCCACGTGTGAAAACAAAGATTTTTTCAAAGTCCATCCGTGTTTTTTGCCGACGTTTCCGAACGAGTGCGAACTAAGAAGCGGGAGACTTGGAGTGAAACTCTTATCGCGGGAACTAAACGAAGCGATGGATCCTCGTGTCCGGACGAACACCCGGAGAGTAAAGCGTTACCTTCGAGACCCTGTTGCGACCCTGTTGCGACGCGTCCGTCGACGGACGACGGGACGAGAACGAGCGTCTCTCGGCCTCATCCGTCCCTCGCTCTAGTTGGTCTTGACCAGGTCGTAGACGTGGATGTGAAAGTCATCGTCGTACTTGATGTAGTAGACCGAGGGCTTGGCCGGGACCTGGTAGATGACCAGACCCGTCCTCTTCACGTTCTTGTCCGTCACGTACTCCACCTGCTTCCCCACCAGACTCTCCGTCTCCTCGCCGGGTTTCCTGTCGGCCGGCAGCAGGTGCTTGTTCTCTGGAGGGAGAGACGGTCGGTCAAGATGTATCGTCCAGAGATTCATCAACACGTCGCTTCTTTATTTCTATCATTTTCTTCTCGACTTCTGGTCCAAATAAACCAATTCTATTCATTTTTTATCATGACATGTGTCTCAAACACACACTTCTCTTAGTACGTACACTATCCTGATGATACTAACCAGTGCAGTAACTAGTAACTAATCCTCCACAGATAGTATGTCTCAAAAATACTTCTCTTAGTACACTAGAAGTTAGTATCATCAGGATAGTGTACGTACTAACTAGTAACTACTCCTCCACAGATAGTATGTCTCAAACATACTTCTCTTAGTACACTAGAAGTTAGTATCATGAGGATAGTGTACGTACTAACTAGTAACTAATCCTCCACAGATAGTATGTCTCAAACATACTTCTCTTAGTATACTAGAAGTTAGTATCATCAGGATAGTGTACGTACTAACTAGTAACTAATCCTCCACAGATAGTATGTCTCAAACATACTTCTCTTAGTATACTAGAAGTTAGTATCATCAGGATAGTGTACGTACTAACTAGTAACTAATCCTCCACAGATAGTATGTCTCAAACATACTTCTCTTAGTACACTAGAAGTTAGTATCATCAGGATAGTGTACGTACTAACTAGTAACTAATCCTCCACAGATAGTATGTCTCAAACATACTTCTCTTAGTATACTAGAAGTTAGTATCATCAGGATAGTGTACGTACTAACTAGTAAATAATCCTCCACAGATAGTATGTCTCAAACATACTTCTCTTAGTACACTAGAAGTTAATATCATCAGGATAGTGTACGTACTAACTAGTAACTAATCCTCCACAGATAGTATGTCTCAAACATACTTCTCTTAGTATACTAGAAGTTAGTATCATCAGGATAGTGTACGTACTAACTAGTAACTAATCCTCCACAGATAGTATGTCTCAAACTTACTTCTCTTAGTATACTAGAAGTTAGTATCATCAGGATAGTGTATGTACTAACTAGTAACTAATCCTCCACAAATAGTATGTCTCAAACATACTTCTCTTAGTATACTAGAAGTTAGTATCATCAGGATAGTGTACGTACTAACTAGTAACTAATCCTCCACAAATAGTATGTCTCAAACATACTTCTCTTAGTATACTAGAAGTTAGTATCATCAGGATAGTGTATGTACTAACTAGTAACTAATCCTCCACAGATAGTATGTCTCAAACATACTTCTCTTAGTACACTAGAAGTTAGTATCATCAGGATAGTGTACGTACTAACTAGTAAATAATCCTCCACAGATAGTATGTCTCAAACATACTTCTCTTAGTACACTAGAAGTTAGTATCATGAGGATAGTGTACGTACTAACTAGTAACTAATCCTCCACAGATAGTATGTCTCAAACATACTTCTCTTAGTACACTAGAAGTTAGTATCATCAGGATAGTGTACGTACTAACTAGTAACTAATCCTCCACAGATAGTATGTCTCAAACATACTTCTCTTAGTACACTAGAAGTTAGTATCATCAGGATAGTGTATGTACTAACTAGTAACTAATCCTCCACAAATAGTATGTCTCAAACATACTTCTCTTAGTATACTAGAAGTTAGTATCATCAGGATAGTGTACGTACTAACTAGTAACTAATCCTCCACAGATAGTATGTCTCAAACATACTTCTCTTAGTACACTAGAAGTTAGTATCATCAGGATAGTGTACGTACTAACTAGTAAATAATCCTCCACAGATAGTATGTCTCAAACATACTTCTCTTAGTACACTAGAAGTTAGTATCATCAGGATAGTGTACGTACTAACTAGTAACTAATCCTCTACAGATAGTATGTCTCAAACATACTTCTCTTAGTATACTAGAAGTTAGTATCATCAGGATAGTGTATGTACTAACTAGTAACTAATCCTCCACAGATAGTATGTCTCAAACATACTTCTCTTAGTATACTAGAAGTTAGTATCATCAGGATAGTGTATGTACTAACTAGTAACTAATCCTCCACAAATAGTATGTCTCAAACATACTTCTCTTAGTACACTAGAAGTTAGTATCATCAGGATAGTGTACGTACTAACTAGTAACTAATCCTCCACAGATAGTATGTCTCAAACATACTTCTCTTAGTACACTAGAAGTTAGTATCATCAGGATAGTGTACGTACTAACTAGTAACTAATCCTCCACAGATAGTATGTCTCAAACATACTTCTCTTAGTATACTAGAAGTTAGTATCATCAGGATAGTGTACGTACTAACTAGTAACTAATCCTCCACAGATAGTATGTCTCAAACATACTTCTCTTAGTACACTAGAAGTTAATATCATCAGGATAGTGTACGTACTAACTAGTAACTAATCCTCCACAGATAGTATGTCTCAAACATACTTCTCTTAGTATACTAGAAGTTAGTATCATCAGGATAGTGTACGTACTAACTAGTAAATAATCCTCCACAGATAGTATGTCTCAAACATACTTCTCTTAGTACACTAGAAGTTAGTATCATCAGGATAGTGTACGTACTAACTAGTAACTAATCCTCCACAGATAGTATGTCTCAAACATACTTCTCTTAGTACACTAGAAGTTAGTATCATCAGGATAGTGTACGTACTAACTAGTAACTAATCCTCCACAGATAGTATGTCTCAAACATACTTCTCTTAGTACACTAGAAGTTAGTATCATCAGGATAGTGTACGTACTAACTAGTAACTAATCCTCCACAGATAGTATGTCTCAAACATACTTCTCTTAGTATACTAGAAGTTAGTATCATCAGGATAGTGTATGTACTAACTAGTAACTAATCCTCCACAGATAGTATGTCTCAAACATACTTCTCTTAGTATACTAGAAGTTAGTATCATCAGGATAGTGTATGTACTAACTAGTAACTAATCCTCCACAAATAGTATGTCTCAAACATACTTCTCTTAGTATACTAGAAGTTAGTATCATCAGGATAGTGTACGTACTAACTAGTAACTAATCCTCCACAGATAGTATGTCTCAAACATACTTCTCTTAGTACACTAGAAGTTAGTATCATCAGGATAGTGTACGTACTAACTAGTAACTAATCCTCCACAGATAGTATGTCTCAAACATACTTCTCTTAGTACACTAGAAGTTAGTATCATCAGGATAGTGTACGTACTAACTAGTAACTAATCCTCCACAGATAGTATGTCTCAAACATACTTCTCTTAGTATACTAGAAGTTAGTATCATCAGGATAGTGTACGTACTAACTAGTAACTAATCCTCCACAGATAGTATGTCTCAAACATACTTCTCTTAGTATACTAGAAGTTAGTATCATCAGAAGGGGGAACGTACTAACTAGTAACTAATCCTCCACACATAGTATGTCTCAAACATACTTCTCTTAGTACACTAGAAGTTAGTATCATCAGGATAGTGTACGTACTAACTAGTAAATAATCCTCCACAGATAGTATGTCTCAAATCACATACTTCTCTTAGTATACTAGAAGTTAGTATCATCAGGATAGTGTACGTACTAACTAGTAACTAATTCTCCACAGATAGTATGTCTCAAACATACTTCTCTTAGTATACTAGAAGTTAGTATCATCAGGATAGTGTACGTACTAACTAGTAAATAATCCTCCACAGATAGTATGTCTCAAACATACTTCTCTTAGTATACTAGAAGTTAGTATCATCAGGATAGTGTACGTACTAACTAGTAAATAATCCTCCACAGATAGTTTGTCTCAAATCAAACTCTGCTGCTACACACTAACAGAAAATGACGCGACAGCTTCTTCTACTACTATTTAAGGATGATTTCAAGCAGCTGTAGGAACACTATCGCCACCTGCTGGCAGCACGTTTGGTTTCAAGAAATATGAGAAATATTGACTTGATATTTACGCCGGTATCAGTATGTATGTCATCCTCTTACTGCTGCTGAAAATGCACCTGGGAGTATATATATATATCTATATATATCTATATATATAGATAGATATATATATATCTATCTATATATATAGATAGATATATATATATAATATATATCTAGCTATATAGATAGATAGATGTATATATAATATATATCTATATCGTCCAGATTTCAGAGAAACTTTATAAAGTAATAAAGTGTAAAACATGGTCATGATGAGAAGTTACTGCGTCTTGAAGAACATTCACTACATGACACCAGAGTTGATACTAGTTGATGTTTAATGACACCAGAGTTGATACTAGTTGATGTTTAACGACACCAGAGTTGATACTAGTTGATGTTTAACGACACCAGAGTTGATACTAGTTGATGTTTAATGACACCAGAGTTGATACTAGTTGATGTTTAACGACACCAGAGTTGATACTAGTTGATGTTTAACGACACCAGAGTTGATACTAGTTGATGTTTAACGACACCAGAGTTGATACTAGTTGATGTTTAACGACACCAGAGTTGATACTAGTTGATGTTTAACGACACCAGAGTTGATACTAGTTGATGTTTAATGACACCAGAGTTGATACTAGTTGATGTTTAATGACACCAGAGTTGATACTAGTTGATGTTTAATGACACCAGAGTTGATACTAGTTGATGTTTAATGACACCAGAGTTGATACTAGTTGATGTATAATGACACCAGAGTTGATACTAGTTGATGTTTAATGACACCAGAGTTGATACTAGTTGATGTTTAATGACACCAGAGTTGATACTAGTTGATGTTTAATGACACCAGAGTTGATACTAGTTGATGTTTAATGACACCAGAGTTGATACTAGTTGATGTTTAACGACACCAGAGTTGATACTAGTTGATGTTTAACGACACCAGAGTTGATACTAGTTGATGTTTAACGACACCAGAGTTGATACTAGTTGATGTTTAACGACACCAGAGTTGATACTAGTTGATGTTTAACGACACCAGAGTTGATACTAGTTGATGTTTAACGACACCAGAGTTGATACTAGTTGATGTTTAACGACACCAGAGTTGATACTAGTTGATGTTTAACGACACCAGAGTTGATACTAGTTGATGTTTAATGACACCAGAGTTGATACTAGTTGATGTTTAATGACACCAGAGTTGATACTAGTTGATGTTTAATGACACCAGAGTTGATACTAGTTGATGTTTAATGACACCAGAGTTGATACTAGTTGATGTTTAATGACACCAGAGTTGATACTAGTTGATGTTTAATGACACCAGAGTTGATACTAGTTGATGTTTAATGACACCAGAGTTGATACTAGTTGATGTTTAATGACACCAGAGTTGATACTAGTTGATGTTTAATGACACCAGAGTTGATACTAGTTGATGTTTAATGACACCAGAGTTGATACTAGTTGATGTTTAATGACACCAGAGTTGATACTAGTTGATGTTTAATGACACCAGAGTTGATACTAGTTGATGTTTAATGACACCAGAGTTGATACTAGTTGATGTTTAATGACACCAGAGTTGATACTAGTTGATGTTTAATGACACCAGAGTTGATACTAGTTGATGTTTAACGACACCAGAGTTGATACTAGTTGATGTTTAACGACACCAGAGTTGATACTAGTTGATGTTTAACGACACCAGAGTTGATACTAGTTGATGTTTAACGACACCAGAGTTGATACTAGTTGATGTTTAACGACACCAGAGTTGATACTAGTTGATGTTTAACGACACCAGAGTTGATACTAGTTGATGTTTAACGACACCAGAGTTGATACTAGTTGATGTTTAACGACACCAGAGTTGATACTAGTTGATGTTTAACGACACCAGAGTTGATACTAGTTGATGTTTAATGACACCAGAGTTGATACTAGTTGATGTTTAATGACACCAGAGTTGATACTAGTTGATGTATAATGACACCAGAGTTGATACTAGTTGATGTTTAATGACACCAGAGTTGATACTAGTTGATGTTTAATGACACCAGAGTTGATACTAGTTGATGTTTAATGACACCAGAGTTGATACTAGTTGATGTTTAATGACACCAGAGTTGATACTAGTTGATGTTTAATGACACCAGAGTTGATACTAGTTGATGTTTAATGACACCAGAGTTGATCAGTGGTTGAACTTGAAGGAATTTAATGTCTTGTAAGACTTTATAAGCATCATCAGAAACCACGGAAATAAAAATATTGAACAGCGACTTCTCATCGACTTTTGCCCGAAGCAAACGTCTCTTTCTGAAGTTGTAACATGATCTGCACAGAAGTAAAATTAAATTAAATTATTTTTTATTAAATCCTTAAGAAATCCTTCCAGACTGTTGCTACTAAGCTTTGGAACCATCTCTGTGTTTGATGATCTACTGACTCCTTCAAGAAACATCTCTGTGTTTGATGATCTACTGACTCCTTCAAGAAACATCTGTGTTTGATGATCTACTGACTCCTTCAAGAAACATCTGTGTTTGATGATCTACTGACTCCTTCAAGAAACATGTTTGTTTGATGATCTACTGACTCCTTCAAGAAACATGTGTGTTTGATGATCTACTGACTCCTTCAAGAAACATCTGTGTTTGATGATCTACTGACTCCTTCAAGAAACATCTGTGTTTGATGATCTACTGACTCCTTCAAGAAACATCTGTGTTTGATGATCTACTGACTCCTTCAAGAAACATCTGTGTTTGATGATCTACTGACTCCTTCAAGAAACATCTGTGTTTGATGATCTACTGACTCCTTCAAGAAACATCTGTGTTTGATGATCTACTGACTCCTTCAAGAAACATCTGTGTTTGATGATCTACTGACTCCTTCAAGAAACATCTGTGTTTGATGATCTACTGACTCCTTCAAGAAACATCTTAAGAAACTTTTATTTGAGCTTTTCCTTGATTCTCTGAGACTCCTGTGTTTGTCTCGGGATTATCTTGATCTTTAAAGTATATACTTTATTGAATATTGTTTTGATTGTTTAAGTGCTTTGTGACCCTGGTCTGGAAAAGCTCTATAAATATAAATTACTTACTTACTTACTAATAAATGTTACCATAGAGTTTGAGTTTTATTCACCACGGGTTCCCATTTTAGGACTTTTGAAAGTAATAACGCCAATTGAGACCTCGTTTTCTAGATTCATGAATTTAGAGCTTTTTAAGACTTTTCAAGGATCAAAGAAAACCCTGGAAAGCAAGCCTTGAGTCTTCAGGTCTGTCATGTTGCCAGCTCTCTAAAGCGAGGGCCCTCCCATAACCCCCGTGAATGTTCCTCCAGAACCAGCCCCGAGTTCTGACACCGTTGCAGCTGGTCTAGTCCTAAAAGTCAAGCTTCCCCTGAGGCTGTTCCTGCAGGAGAACATGAGGAGTTGACGGTTCAGATCCCGAACCACAGAGTGCTTCAATGGGTTCTGTGTCTCCGTGGCAACCAAAGGTCACACACAGTGGTCCCGCTTCAGGACCGGATCGGTCACAGTCACGGAGTCTCAACTGTACCTGCTTCGGGCAGAATCCTCAGGTCGCCCTCGGCGTAGTCGTCCCACAGCTGGTACATGTACAGAACCGGGTCCTTCTCGTACGTGATGTAGTACCAGTGGGTCATGATGGGGGCTCTGGAGAGGACCATCCCTCGCCACTCGTTCTTCTCTCCGTCCTCCTTCTCAAACAGATGCTCCACAGCTTTTCCCACCAGCTCCTCGGCCCCCGGAGGAATCCTGATCCTGTTGTTGACTGAGGACAGAAGACACTTTTGAACGTAGGCATTAGTGCAGCGTCAAGAATGTACTGATACAAGGATACGATAGATAGTGATAGTGTAGTAACAAGTATATATGTGTAGTATTGTCCAGTACTTGACTCTGGTGTTGTCATAGTGTAGTAACAAGTATATATGTGTAGTATTGTCCAGTACTTGACTCTGGTGTTGTGATAGTGTAGTAACAAGTATACATGTGTAGTATTGTCCAGTACTTGACTCTGGTGTTGTGATAGTGTAGTAACAAGTATATATGTGTAGTATTGTGGAGTACTTGACTCTGGTGTTGTGATAGTGTAGTAACAAGTACATATGTGTAGTATTGTGGAGTACTTGACTCTGGTGTTGTGATAGTGTAGTAACAAGTATATATGTGTAGTATTGTCCAGTACTTGACTCTGGTGTTGTGATAGTGTAGTAACAAGTATATATGTGTAGTATTGTCCAGTACTTGACTCTGGTGTTGTGATAGAGTAGTAACAAGTATATATGTGTAGTATTGTCCAGTACTTGACTCTGGTGTTGTGATAGTGTAGTAACAAGTATATATGTGTAGTATTGTCCAGTACTTGACTCTGGTGTTGTGATAGTGTAGTAACAAGTATATATGTGTAGTATTGTCCAGTACTTGACTCTGGTGTTGTGATAGTGTAGTAACAAGTATATATGTGTAGTATTGTCCAGTACTTGACTCTGGTGTTGTGATAGAGTAGTAACAAGTATATATGTGTAGTATTGTCCAGTACTTGACTCTGGTGTTGTGATAGTGTAGTAACAAGTATATATGTGTAGTATTGTCCAGTACTTGACTCTGGTGTTGTGATAGAGTAGTAACAAGTATATATGTGTAGTATTGTCCAGTACTTGACTCTGGTGTTGTGATAGTGTAGTAACAAGTATATATGTGTAGTATTGTCCAGTACTTGACTCTGGTGTTGTGATAGAGTAGTAACAAGTATATATGTGTAGTATTGTCCAGTACTTGACTCTGGTGTTGTGATAGTGTAGTAACAAGTATATACGTCTAGTATTGTGGAGTACTTGACTCTGGTGTTGTGATAGTGTAGTAACAAGTATATATGTGTAGTATTGTGGAGTACTTGACTCTGGTGTTGTGATAGTGTAGTAACAAGTATATATGTGTAGTATTGTCCAGTACCTGACTCTGGTGTTGTGATAGTGTAGTAACAAGTATATATGTGTAGTATTGTCCAGTACTTGACTCTGGTGTTGTGATAGTGTAGTAACAAGTATATATGTGTAGTATTGTTCAGTGCTTGACTCTGGTGTTGTGATAGTGTAGTAACAAGTATATATGTGTAGTATTGTCCAGTACTTGACTCTGGTGTTGTGATAGTGTAGTAACAAGTATATACGTCTAGTATTGTGGAGTACTTGACTCTGGTGTTGTGATAGTGTAGTAACAAGTATATATGTGTAGTATTGTGGAGTACTTGACTCTGGTGTTGTGATAGTGTAGTAACAAGTATATATGTGTAGTATTGTCCAGTACCTGACTCTGGTGTTGTGATAGTGTAGTAACAAGTATATATGTGTAGTATTGTCCAGTACTTGACTCTGGTGTTGTGATAGTGTAGTAACAAGTATATATGTGTAGTATTGTTCAGTACCTGACTCTGGTGTTGTGATAGTGTAGTAACAAGTATATATGTGTAGTATTGTTCAGTGCTTGACTCTGGTGTTGTGATAGTGTAGTAACAAGTATATATGTGTAGTATTGTCCAGTACTTGACTCTGGTGTTGTGATAGTGTAGTAACAAGTATATATGTGTAGTATTGTCCAGTACTTGACTCTGGTGTTGTGATAGTGTAGTAACAAGTATATATGTGTAGTATTGTCCAGTACCTGACTCTGGTGTTGTGATAGTGTAGTAACAAGTATATATGTGTAGTATTGTCCAGTACTTGACTCTGGTGTTGTGATAGTGTAGTAACAAGTATATATGTGTAGTATTGTCCAGTACCTGACTCTGGTGTTGTGATAGTGTAGTAACAAGTATATATGGGTAGTATTGTCCAGTACTTGACTCTGGTGTTGTGATAGTGTAGTAACAAGTATATATGTGTAGTATTGTTCAGTGCTTGGCTCTGGTGTTGTGATAGTGTAGTAACAAGTATATATGTGTAGTATTGTCCAGTACTAGACTCTGGTGTTGTGATAGTGTAGTAACAAGTATATATGTGTAGTATTGTTCAGTGCTTGGCTCTGGTGTTGTGATAGTGTAGTAACAAGTATATATGTGTAGTATTGTCCAGTACTTGACTCTGGTGTTGTGATAGTGTAGTAACAAGTATATATGTGTAGTATTGTTCAGTGCTTGGCTCTGGTGTTGTGATAGTGTAGTAACAAGTATATATGTGTAGTATTGTCCAGTACTTGACTCTGGTGTTGTGATAGTGTAGTAACAAGTATATATGTGTAGTATTGTCCAGTACCTGACTCTGGTGTTGTGATAGTGTAGTAACAAGTATATATGGGTAGTATTGTCCAGTACTTGACTCTGGTGTTGTGATAGTGTAGTAACAAGTATATATGTGTAGTATTGTCCAGTACTTGACTCTGGTGTTGTAGTATTTACAGACCACATGACTCTTGATGAAGTCGTAACTACTTTCATTTGTTTTCAAACCAGAATATGTCCAAACATCATCTTAAAAAGCTCATGTTTGTTGATAAAGTACTCTAGCCTATCGTTAAATATCTTCTCTAGTATTCTTGACAGTCGTGTCAGTGTCAAGATCAGTCTGTAGTTGGTCTGTAGTAAACTCATGTGTATCTTGAACAGTGTAATAACTTTCATTCTGGTGGGAAGATAGTTTGGACTGAGAGTTTAAAAGTCAGTTTGGTATCATTCACGTCACTGGATGTTTTGCTACACATGTGTTGTCAATGTGCTTGAATTTCTGTCTCCGTCCTTATCCAAGTGGTCTCAGTGCAGGTGTGACGCCGGGATGACCCTGGCTAGCTGGGTCATGTCTTCCTGCTGTATTTACGGAGGGTAACTCGGTTATTATTGGTCACTTTGTTTAGAAAATCCCATAATTCTTTGTGTTTGATTCACCTTTACTGCTGATATATTGCTGTAGTTCTTTCTTGCTTTTGTTACGGATGTTATTTTGTTTCTGTACCTTTTGGATCTCATTTCTGACTGGACCAGTTTCAAATAGATGAAATACAAATATAAATATAAACTAGTTTCAATGTCTGTATGGATTGTTTTTGTGAGACATGGTTTCACCTCCTTCTTCCGAGTGTGTGTCTTTTTTTCACAGTGTTTGTCGTACAGTGTCGTAAAAGTTTGAAGACATGAATCATACGCTTCATTCACATCTGGCCCGGTACCGGTCCGTGGGTCGTCAGGTACCGAGGCCGCAGAGAAAGGATAAAAAAAATGCATAATCTCTGCTTTTTTAAATTTGTCTCAGTCACAAAGTTTTTGAAAAGTTAGCGGATTCTCTTCTGACATCACGTGATGTTAGCGTGTTAAAGTTAGTAAAACACTTTATACTCATTTCATGGTGCGTCAGTATTTTACCTGTCGTTTTATTTTGAAGGTATGTTTACACGTTACCATAGCGACCAGAGAGCATGATAAAGACAACAGAGCGGATGTTACTTCCTGTTATGTTTCTGGCCTTATGTTACGAGTACGTTGTAAATAAAGTTGTGAAAGATGTTGACGTATTTTTATTATATTGAACATACAATAAACTGGTCATGTTTGTATTTATCGCTCCGGCATGTTCCACTACTTTGGTCGTCACACGTTAACGTCTTTAAAAACACGTTTAGATTCTTAAAAATATGGTTTATTTCAACGCTTTGGTGTCGACATGATGAAAAATATCTCTTATAACGCTCAGTCTCGTCGTCATAGCAACCAGGCATAACAACACAGATCACAGACGGACGGAGACGTAAACAACAACGAGACATAGAAGTACAAATTGACAACTTTACTGAACGTGACACTGATTGGTCGAAGTGTGTATTTAAGAAATGATTGATTTATACAATAAAACATTATAAATTATCACATGTTTTCGATGCAGGATTTTAAAGTTAAAAGCTTTTTAAATGATTATTAACACTGTATCATGAAACGAAGGTCAAAGTGCACAAACGTCTCCTCACAGGTGGTCATAATGTTCTGGACTCACCCACTTGCTCCGCCAGGACCTGCAGACCCGACACCCGCTCGTCCTTGAACAGCTCGATGCCGTAGACGCAGTCGAAGCCGTCGTACTTGACCATGAAGAGCGCCGGGTTGACGTTCAGCCGGTCCAGGACGGTTCCCTTCCATCGGCTCTCGCTGCCCTTCTCGCGCCAGATGTGCTGGATGCGAACTCCCAGAATGCAGTTTGGGTCGGGGGTCGCCGTGTCGCTCAGTTCCCCGCTGCTTCTCTTTCTGGAACAAGTTCATGGAGACGGTTGGACGACAGAACTGCAGCAACATCCGTCGACATCCTTCAACATCCGTCGACATCCTTCAACATCCGTCGACATCCATCAACATCCGTCGACATCCTTCAACATCTATCAAACATCCATCAACATCTGTCAGCATCCATCAACATCTGTCAGCATCCATCAACATCTATCAAACAACCATCGACATCCTTCAACATCCGTCGACATCCTTCAACATCTATCAAACATCCTTCAACATCCGTCGACATCCATCAACATCTGTCAGCATCCATCAACATCTGTCAGCATCCATCAACATCTGTCAGCATCCATCAACATCTATCAAACAACCATCGACATCCTTCAACATCCGTCGACATCCTTCAACATCCATCGACATCTGTCAACATCCGTCAGCATCCATCAACATCCGTCAGCATCCATCAACAACCATCAACAACCGTCAACATCCATCAACAACCATCAACAACCGTCAACATCCATCAACATCCGTCAACAAACGTCAACATCCTTCAACATCCGTCAGCATCTGTCAGCATCCATCAACATCTATCAAACAACCGTCAACATCCTTCAACATCCATTAAACAACAGTCAACATCCGTCAACATCCGTCAACAACCGTCAACAACCGTCAACATCCGTCAACATCCGTCAACATCCATCAAACAACCGTCAACATCTGTCAACATCCGTCAACATCCGTCAACAACTGTCAACATCCGTCAACATCTATCAAACAACCGTCAACATCTATCACACAACCGTCAACAACCGTCAACATCTATCACACAACCGTCAACGTCCTTCAACATCCGTCGGCATCCATCACACAACCGTCAACATCCATCACACAACCGTCAACATCTATCACCGTCAACATCCTTCAACATCCGTCAACATCTATCACACAACCGTCAACATCCGTCGACATCCGTCAACAACCGTCAACATCTATCACACAACCGTCAACATCCGTCAACATCCGTCAACATCTATCACACAACCGTCAACATCCGTCGACATCCGTCAACAACCGTCAACATCTATCACACAACCGGCAACATCCGTCAACATCCGTCAACAACCGTCAACATCCATCACACAACCGTCAACATCTATCACACAACCGTCAACATCTATCACCGTCAACATCCTTCAACATCCGTCGACATGCGTCAACATCCATCAACAACGGTCAACATCCATCACACAACCGTCAACATCTATCACCGTCAACATCCTTCAACATCCGTCGACATGCGTCAACATCCATCAACAACCGTCAACATCCATCACACAACCGTCAACATCTATCACACAACCGTCAACATCTATCACCGTCAACATCCTTCAATATCCGTCGACATCCGTCAACATCCATCAACAACCGTCAACATCCATCACACAACCGTCAACATCTATCACACAACCGTCAACATCTATCACCGTCAACATCCTTCAACATCCGTCGACATGGGTCAACATCCATCAACAACCGTCAACATCTATCACACAACCGTCAACATCTATCACCGTCAACATCCATCAACATCCGTCAACAACCGTAAACATCCATCAACAACCGTCAACATCTATCACACAACCGTCAACATCTATCACCGTCAACATCCTTCAAAATCCGTCGACATGCGTCAACATCCATCAACAACCGTCGACATCCATCACACAACCGTCAACATCTATCACACAACCGTCAACATCTATCACCGTCAACATCCTTCAACATCCGTCGACATGCGTCAACATCCATCAACAACTGTCAACATCCATCAACATCCGTCAACATCCGTCAACATCCATCAACAACCGTCAGCATCTATCACACAAACGTCAACATCTATCACCGTCAACATCCTTCAACATCCGTCGACATGCGTCAACATCCATCAACAACCGTCAACATCCATCACACAACCGTCAACATCTATCACACAACCGTCAACATCTATCACCGTCAACATCCGTCGACATCCGTCAACATATATCACACAACCGTCAACATCCATCAACATCCATCAACAACCGTAAACATCCATCAACAACCGTCAGCATCTATCACGTCAACATCCGTCGACATCCGTCAACATCTATCACACAACCGTCAACATCTATCACCGTCAACATCCGTCAACATCTATCACACAACCGTCAACATCTATCACACAACCGTCAACATCTATCACGTCAACATCCGTCAACATCTATCACACAACCGTCAACATATATCACCGTCAACATCCGTCAACATCTATCACACAACCGTCAACATCTATCACACAACCGTCAACATCCACCAACATCCGTCAACATCCATCAACAACCGTAAACATCCATCAACAAACGTCAACATCCATCACACAACCGTCAACATCTATCACGTCAACATCCGTCGACATCCGTCAACATCTATCACACAACCGTCAACATCCATCAACAACCGTAAACATCCATCAACAACCGTCAGCATCTATCACACAACCGTCAACATCTATCACCGTCAACATCCGTCGACATCTATCACACAACCGTCAACATCCATCAACATCCGTCAACATCCATCAACAACCGTAAACATCCATCAACAACCGTCAGCATCTATCACACAACCGTCAGCATCTATCACCGTCAACATCCGTCGACATCTATCACACAACCGTCAACATCCATCAACATCCGTCAACATCCATCAACAACCGTAAACATCCATCAACATCCGTCAACATCCATCAACAACCGTAAACATCCATCAACAACCGTCATCATCTATCACACAACCGTCAACATCTATCACCGTCAACATCCGTCGACATCTATCACACAACCGTCAACATCCATCAACATCCGTCGACATCTATCACACAACCGTCAACATCCATCAACATCCGTCAACATCCATCAACAACCGTAAACATCCATCAACAACCGTCATCATCTATCACACAACCGTCAAAATCTATCACCGTCAACATCCGTCAACATCTATCACACAACCGTCAACATCCATCAACAACCGTAAACATCCATCAACAACCGTCAACATCCATCACACAACCGTCAACATCCATCACCGTCAACATCCGTCGACAACCGTCAACATCTATCACATAACCGTCAACATCCATCAACATCCGTCAACATCCATCAACAATCGTAAACATCCATCAACAACCGTCAGCATCTATCACACAACCATCAACATCTATCACCGTCAACATCCGTCAACATCTATCACACAACCGTCAACATCCATCAACATCCGTCAACATCTATCAAACAACCATCAATATCCAACAACAACCATCAACAACCACCAACAACCGTCAACATCCGTCAACATCCATCAACAACCGTAAACATCCATCAACAACCGTCAGCATCTATCACCGTCAACATCCTTCAACATCCGTCGACATGCGTCAACATCCATCAACAACCGTCAACATCCATCACACAACCGTCAACATCTATCAACAACCGTAAACATCTATCACACAACCCTCAATATCCAACAACAACCATCAACAACCACCAACAACCGTCAACATCCGTCAACATCCATCAACAACCGTCAACATCCATCACACAACCGTCAACATATATCACCGTCAACATCCATCACACAACCGTCAACATCCGTCAACATCCGTCAACATCTATCACACAACCGTCAACATCCGTCAGCATCTATCACCGTCAACATCCTTCAACATCCGTCGACATGCGTCAACATCCATCAACAACCGTCAACATCCATCACACAACCGTCAACATCTATCAACAACCGTAAACATCTATCACACAACCATCAATATCCAACAACAACCATCAACAACCACCAACAACCGTCAACATCCGTCAACATCCATCAACAACCGTCAACATCCATCACACAACCGTCAACATATATCACCGTCAACATCCATCACACAACCGTCAACATCCGTCAACATCCGTCAACATCTATCACACATCCGTCAACATCCATCACACAACGGTCAACATCTATTACACAACCATCCACATCCGTCGACAACCGTCAACAACCGTCAACATCCATCAACATCCAACAACAACCATCCACATCCGTCAACATCCGTCAAAGTCAATAATCAAAGTGTCGTTTTGTAACTAAACCATGAAAATCTAGTGTTGAAGAAATAAAAAGTTTCACTTTCATTTTGTAAATGGATCCACGTCGACACTTACATTAAAGTAGATAATGATGTTTATGACGATGAATCTGGTTAAACACGTAAAGAACATGTGTAACATGTCGTCAACATACCTGCCTCTTTTCTTGGACATGCCTCAGGAAGGTTCACAGGCTGCAGGTCGGACAAACACAGAGGTCAAAGGTCGACAGGTGAGTTAACGCGTGACGTTCTCAAGCAAAGACGTCGCTGTCATCCTCGGGATGATTGACAGCTGCGGCAGCCAATGGGCGGGCGCGCGCCGCGTTCACTTCCTGTGCATTTCCTGTCAGCACTTCGAGGTCAATGGAAACTAACGTCTCGTGTCTGACGTCATCGTGTCACGAACATGTCACGTCACGGTACCTGACGCGTGACGTCAGAGACACGAGCCGCAGTGTTAGCTTCACAACTTTAGCACCGGCGTTAACGCGATAAAACAGGTGAACGACAACACGTAGCACGAGTGAGCGACGGCGACACGGACTCACAACAACAAACACACAACATGCGTCGAGTGTTGACGCGACGCGACGCGACGGTCGTCGATGACACCTCGACACCAAACTACAAACTCGCTCTCGACGCGTCCATGTCTCACCTGAGCGTGAATCTCATGTCAACAACCGGCTGCGTTTCCACGAGAGAAACGTTGACACTCGCGCGGATCATGTCAAGTCTCGCGAAACCTGTGGAAACGGAAGATACAGTGGGAGGGAGAAAAGACTCGATGTCCCAGGGAGCCTTGCGCGGCGTTTTCCCGCGGTTCAGGGCGGAAGTGTTTGTCGTCATGACGTCAGTCAGAGGAAGTTTAGTCCTGATAAAATGTTGTTTTAAGATAAATAAAATAAAATAGAATATTATTTAAAGTTATAACACTAACATACAATATAGTAAACGAGTATTAGGGCCACTCAAATATTTTTATATTTCAAGTTTATAACGAGATTAAAGGCGTTTAAAATACATTTATTATAAGATTGAAGTCGTTCACAATATTATTACTTATATTAATCGATTTACTGAAATTGACTCTTAATGTCAATCATTTCAAAGTGAACCTGAAAGTATTCAAAACTTGTTTTTATTGCCCTTAAAAAAGAAAATACCTCCATATAAACACAAAATAAATACTCATATCAATACATAACATGAATACAATACGTAAATGTAATTGAATTATAACTAGGTGCTTGTCCTTATAAAGATTAATATCGTTTATAACAATATTTAGTACAGCAACATAATATTTATGTTTCAAGAAACAACTTAAGACATTTTTATTTGTTCAGGCTTTTCCTTGATTCTCTGAGACTCCTGTGTTTTTCTTGGTGTTTTAAGTCTTTTCAGTATTTATTTTATTGAATATTGTTTTGATTGTTTAAGCGCTTTGTGACCCTGGTCTAGAAAAGTGCTCTACAAATATAAATTACTTACTTACTTACTTTATTATAGTATGATGGTTTGTAGAACATGTTTTGACAACAGTCAGTATAAAGAGTTTAGTGTTTTCTGGTACAAACCTTAGCTGTTTTATTGACTGTAGATGCTTCACTCTTGGTGATCATGAGAGAAATAATGTTAATAACAACATGAACACTTAACTTCATGCCAACAATGTTTATTAATGAAAGCTGTGTTTGTGAACAAGTAGATGAAAGAATCACAGGAGTTTATCATCGATCCATCTCGGCCAAGACTCTCGTGATCCAGTCCTCGTAGGACGAGGTTCGCGTGTAGACGTCGGGCGTCCTCTGGTCTCCACATGTTCGTCCAGAGAACGAGACCACGCCTGCAGACGCTCCTTCACAGATCAACGGGCCGCCAGAATCCCCCTGAAACACACAACGTTTTACTGCTGCCTCCAAACTCCGAATGAAACAATCTAATAACACGAGGAATGAATGACTCCCTGAGTCTATTAGTGTTGCATCATGGGAGGAGCATTCATGCTCCATCTGCTTCTCTGTTCACTGATGACAGTGTTGAGAGGATGATGATCCATGATGGACAGTAATTGGTACTTTCACCAGCCGTAGACTGAGGTTGAAGACCTGCTGGAGCGGCTCAGCTGGTTCAGCAGGTCTTTAGCAGTCAGGACCAGCAGCCTTCCCTGGACCAATACCTCTGAAGTACATTGTGTACTTGGAGTGAGGTGAAGCTGGGAAGTAGTTGTGTGGAGCTGAGGGGGCATTGAGGTGGTACAGAAAGATGGGGCAGGTTCTGAAGCGGCACCAGTGAGGGTGAGTTGACCTCCTCCACCGTGTTCACTGCAGTCAGAGAGGACTTGGTCTTGTGTCCAGTGATGATTTTAACATCATCCCAGACTCTCTTATTTGTTCCTCACTCGGCTTCTCCTAAGACCTTCCCCTGTTGGTGTCCCTCCCTCAAGCTTCACCTCCTGGTGGAAGATAGTCAGAGTAGAGTCCAGGTTGATTCAAATCTCCAGAGATGATGATGAACACGTTATGATTCTGAAGTCTAGCTGTCATTGTGTGGATCTTCTCACAGGCAGATGGCGCCGCAGCGCTCGGAAGAATGTAGACACATGTGATCATGTGACTGAACTTGCGTGGTAGATAGTATGGGCGCATGCTGACAGCCAACAGTTCTAAATCCTGACAACACAAGACTTTCTTCACAGTAACGTCTACACCAGCATTTATTCACATACATGATCAGACCTCCTCCTCCTCGGCGCTTCCTGCAAGCCTGTGCGTCTCTGTCTGAGTCAGTGAGTGAGCCACGTCTCTGTGAAGATCAACATCTCTCTGTAGATCCGCTGGTTGTTGAGGGCAGACAGTTGATCTTGTTTTTCAGTGAATTGACGTTCATCGTGATCGTGAGGATCGATGGTCTGTGACGTCTCCGATCGTCCGTTAGCTTAGCCTTTAGCCTCTTGCTGGCTCTACATCCACGATAGCGGCGCTGAAGTTCCATCAGGATCTCATGACGATCTCCATTAATCCCTGACTGACTTCAGTGACAGCAGATCCTCTCTTGAGTAAAGGAGACGATTCTCTCCATGTTCAAAAGTATTAATAGAAAGAATTACAACAAAAATTATTAGTAAAAAACATAAAGTTATTGATCGTTGCTGCGGAGCTACTGGACAGGCCGTCCTCGTCGGCGCCTTGTGACGTATCGTGATACTACATACATGATTCATGATACATAATTGTAGTTGATATTCGGATCTTACCGAGCAGAACCCTTGGATGTTCCTGGAGCCGGTCCCACAGATCATGGTCCCGGTGATGCGAACTCCTCGCCAACGGCTGCGACACGTGTTCAGAGGGAGGACGGTGACGTTGACCTCTTGAAGCGTGTCCGGTGGCGTGTTGTTGTCTCCGATGTCGCCCCAACCCGCGGTCAGGCAGCGACTGGACGCTCCGATGGAACCCGTTCCCAGAGGGATGACCTGGACCGCACTGTTGAGCTGGACCTCCCTGTCGAGCTGAGAGTCCACCAGTCAACCAACGACTTGGTTTTACTGAACATTTAAAGATGACTTCTTCTATAAATTAATGTTTTATAAACTAACTGTCGTATAAAAGTATATCAAGGTCAACGGAATATTCAATAGTTTAACGTAACATTTCAATTTAAAACTTTTATTATTGAAATATTTTTGAAAGCATCGAATCATGTTTTTAAATAATTGAGAAGCAGATGAAGCACGAATGCTCCTACCCAGGTGCAACACTAATAGACTCAGGGACTCATTCATTCCTCGGGCTATTAAATTGTACAATTCTGAGTTCGGGGGCAGGAGTGGAGTGAAAGTATCTGGATGTTCTGTTCTATGTTAGTCTTTGTATCCTTTGTCTTTGTTGTTTTTCTTTGACCTATGTTCTTTATCTTTATCTTTAGACTTAGATTGTGTCATCTTGTTCTTTCTCTTTATGTTCTTCTTCTTATTTTATTTTTATTTATTATTTTGTATTGTTTATGGAAAATTGTTGGCTATTGGAAAAAACAATTTCAATAATAATAAGGATCAATAAAGTTTTACCTTACCTTACCTTAAAACAAAAATGTGATTATTAGTTAAATTAGAAACATTTTGATATTATAATTTTAAAATAAATGTTTGAAATTCGATATATTTTCATTGTCTTTTAAATTCAACATAAAATGTTGGTACAATAGTGAGACCAGACTCTACCAACAGAGCACCGAGCCGCTTGATCGTACGCATCACATGATCGTCTGCGTGACTCATGATTGGCTGAAAATAGGATCCAGGTTCGGGTTCTATTTTTAATTTTGAAACGAAAATAGGGGCGTTTTCCCTTTTTCAATATGTGCAGTAGGTTTTGAAAAACCAAATATGGGGCGTTTTTCATTAGAACAACATTTGATTTTCTATTTCGGATTTTTGTACTTGCAGAAAAACTTAACATATGCAATAACTTAAGACCAAAATACAGACGTACATCTCCAGGATCATCAGTTTTATTACATACTTTACCTGCTGCAGCTCATCGTTAACAACTTTACAAGAACTTTACCTCCGTGTGTGACTGAACATCGTTTCACGGATATTAAATATGTGTGTATTACAGTAATGTGTCAGTATCTGGTCTGACTGGAGAACTTTCAATCATATCTGACTGATCCGATACTTTTACATAAATATTTCTTATAAAGTATTTATCTCTACAATCAATGTCTCAAGTTTATTTTTGAGAATCGTTGATCGATCAGATGTAGAACTGCAGTACTCTTTCTCACCACACGGAGTGAGCTATTTCCAGCGAGTTAGAAATATATATATTTTTTCTTCCCCTTTTTATTGAAAACCTTCATTTATTAAAACAATAAAAATAAGATTATGTACAAAATAACGTTATTTACTGAAGGTTAAAATGTAATGTGTTTTGCACACGTGTCTTTTGTTTACGGTAAATATTATTTAGACACAAATGAAGAATTATATGAAGAAGGACTAAAGATTTATTTAAAATCAAATTGAATGGCATATTTAAAAAAAATCAATTCATTTTCAGGAAAAGGCCTCGATATTCTTTATTTCAATTTGTAATATTTAGATCTTCAATGTGAGCTGATTTATTCGTGTAACAGGAAGTCCAAGTTCAGTGACGTTTGACGTTCATGTTTAGTGACGTATTTATTTTATTTATTACAACATTGTAGTTGTTAGTATCACCTTCTTCATATAATACTTCTTACGTTCTTGAGTCTAAATAATATTTACTGTAAACAAAAGACACGTCTAAAACACTCATTTTATTTTAACCTTCAGTAAATTACGTTATTTTGTAAATAATGTTGTTTTTATTGTTTAAATAAATCAAGGTTATCAATAAAAATCGTAAGAAAAAAACTACATTTTATTCTTCAAGTTTTTCTACGAGAACAAAAATCCAAAGTACAAAATCAAGGCAAAATCAAATTTTATGGCTGTATTTTAATGAAAAACGCCCTGCTTTTAGTTTTTCGGTTTTTCGTTTCAAAATTAAAAATAAAATGAACGGAAGTTCACGGACCGATCTTATAACATGAGTTTCAAAATAATGCTAGTTCAGGATCAGGTCTCGAAGTGAAGTTATCGATATAAAAAACATTGATTGTTTCTAACCTTCAGCAACATGACGTCGTTCTGGTGTCTGTCGTAGGCAGGATGTGGAATGGACCTGACGCTGGTCCTCTGCTGCCTCGTGGCCCCTGCAGATCTCAAGGAGTCCACGCCGACCACCACCGTGTAGGACCTGCAGTCCAGAACCTCGGTCATCACGACCACGACACCTTCACGTCGCGGACTCACCCTCTGATGCGGCAGTGAGCCGCCGTCAGCACCACGTCCTGACTGATCAAGACCCCCCCACAGTTGTGGCGGCCCCGGACCTGCAGGGAGGCCATGTAGGGGTGCGAGTGTGGGGCCGCGTCTCTGCCGCCCACGACACGAGCGCCCTCGGCTCCTGCAACACAATCACACCTGGTCACACCTGCTCACACCTGGTCACACCTGGACACACCTGCTCACGCCTGCTCACACCTGGTCACACCTGGACACACCTGCTCACGCCTGCTCATGCCTGGACACACCTGGACACACCTGGTCACACCTGCTCATGCCTGGACACACCTGGTCACACCTGGTCACACCTGGACACAGTGGCCTCACCTACTCACACCTGCTCACACCTGCTCACACCTGGTCTCACCTGCTCACACCTGGACACACCTGCTCACACCTGCTCACGCCTGCTCACACCTGGTCTCACCTGCTCACACCTGCTCACACCTACTCACACCTGCTCACACCTGGACACACCTGCTCACACCTGCTCACGCCTGCTCACACCTGGTCTCACCTGCTCACACCTGCTCACACCTGGACACACCTGCTCACACCTGCTCACGCCTGCTCACACCTGGTCTCACCTGCTCACACCTGCTCACACCTACTCACACCTGCTCACGCCTGCTCACACCTGGTCTCACCTGGTCACACCTACTCACACCTGCTCACACCTGGACACACCTGCTCACACCTGCTCACGCCTGCTCACACCTGGTCTCACCTGCTCACACCTGCTCACACCTACTCACACCTGCTCACGCCTGCTCACACCTGGTCTCACCTGGTCACACCTGGACACACCTGCTCACACCTGCTCACGCCTGGTCTCACCTGCTCACACCTGGTCTCACCTGCTCACACCTGGACACACCTGCTCACACCTGCTCACACCTGCTCACGCCTGGTCTCACCTGCTCACACCTGGTCACACCTGGTCACACCTGGTCACACCTGGTCACACCTGGTCACACCTGCTCACACCTGCTCACGCCTGCTCACACCTGGTCTCACCTGCTCACACCTGGACACACCTGCTCACACCTGCTCACGCCTGCTCACACCTGGTCTCACCTGCTCACACCTGCTCACACCTACTCACACCTGCTCACGCCTGGTCTCACCTGCTCACACCTGGTCTCACCTGCTCACACCTGCTCACACCTGGACACTCCTGGTCACACCTGGTCTCACCTGCTCACACCTGGACACACCTGCTCACACCTGGTCTCACCTGCTCACACCTGCTCACACCTGCTCACGCCCGGTCTCACCTGCTCACACCTGGACACACCTGGTCACACCTGGTCTCACCTGCTCACACCTGCTCAAACCTGGACACACCTGCTCACACCTGGACACACCTGGCCTCACCTGCTCACACCTGCTCACACCTGGTCTCACCTGCTCACACCTGGACACACCTGCTCACACCTGCTCACACCTGCTCACACCTGCTCACACCTGGACACACATGGTCACACCTGGACACACATGCTCACACCTGCTCACACCTGCTCACACCTGCTCACACCTGGACACACATGGTCACACCTGGTCTCACCTGCTCACACCTGCTCACACCTGGTCTCACCTCAGTCACTTCAACAGCGTCGTCACACTCTTCATATCTGAGTCATTTCAAGGATTTTCGTTGCCCCATATAGTCCGAAGTATACGCTAAACAAAGCAGAGCTGCTACAAAGAACTCACCGCAGAGGAAGAGAAGGATGAAGATGATCATGTTTCTCCGAGTGATTCTTCTGCTGCTTCTTCGTGTCTTTAAGCAGCTTTTTTGCATCATTTGACAGTTGATTTGCTTCACTTGTGTTAACATGGAAGTGACGACACTTGAGTTTGCAAAAGACAAGTGTGTGTGTGCGTGTGTGTGTGTGTGTGCGTGTGTGTCTGTGTCTTTGTGTGCGTGTGTTTGTGTGTGTGTGTGTGTGCGTGTGTCTGTGTGTGCGTGTGTATGTGTGTGCGTGTGTGTGTCTGTGTGTGTGCGTGTGTGTCTGTGTCTTTGTGTGTGTGTGTTTGTGTGTGTGTGTGTGTGCGTGTGTCTGTGTGTGCGTGTGTATGTGTGTGCGTGTGTGTGTGTGTCTGTGTGTTTGTGTGTGTGTGTGTGTGTGCGTGTGTCTGTGTGTGTGTGTGTGTGTCTGTGTGTTTGTGTGTCTGTGTGTGCGTGTGTGTGTGTGTCTGTGTGTTTGTGTGTGTGTGTGTGTGTGTGCGTGTCTGTATGTGTGTGCGTGTGTGTGTGCGTGTGTCTGTGTGTGTGTGTGTGTGTGTGTGTATGTGTGTGCGTGTGTGTGTGTCTGTGTGTTTGTGTGTGTGTGTGTGTGCGTGTGTCTGTGTGTGTGTGTGTGTGCGTGGGGGTGTGTGTGTGTGTGTGTGTGTGCGTGTGTGTGTGTGTGTGTGTGTGCATTACAAAATTGTGTCTTCAGTTTTGAAAACCTTTCAAAATCTTCCTTCCTCTCAAACTGTTTTTTCAAACTGTGTTTCTGCAAGGGAGCTTGTGTGTGGCAGTGCATCTGCAAGGGTGTGTTTGTGTCTGTGGAGGTGTGTAAGTAAGTAAGTAATATTTATTTATATAGCGCTTTTCTAGACCAGGGTCACAAAGCGCTTAAACAATCAGTGTGTGTGTGTAAGTGTGTGAGTGTGCGTGTCTGGGGAGGTGTGTGTGAATGTGTGTGTCTGTGGAAATGCATGTGTGTGCGTGTCTTCCAATGGTGCACGTGTGTCTCTGCAAAGGTGTGTGTGTCTGTGGAAGTGCGTGTGTGTGTGTGTGTGTCTGTATAGGTGTGTGCATATGCTTGTCCTTGTTTGTGTGTGTGTGTGTGTGTGTGTGTGTGTGTGTGTGTGTGTGCATTACAAAATTGTGTCTTCAGTTTTGAAAACCTTTCAAAATCTTCCTTCCTCTCAAACAGTTTTTTCAAACTCTCTGGATCAGATGATTTGATCTTATCTTTAAACATCTTTAAAAGTCATCATGAGAATATTTATCTACTTTTTGATCCTCAGAAAATGACTAGGCGCGTCCAGACTTGGCCCCCGGGCCTCCTCATACTTGACCTAAAAAAGTAGCAAATTTTCTGCCTCGTTTCCTGGTTTTTAAACCCAAGAATTATCATTTGATCGACTTTGGTTTTTCAACAGAAGCAGTTTTGTTGATGAAGAACCAACACGAGTTGAACTGGATCAAGATCTGACTCGTGACTCGAGACCATCATGTTGTATGTTGGTGTTTGTAAATGTGTTACAGGGCTATTACTGTTGTTAAACCTTTGTAAATGTGTTTTGTGGGACTATAACTGTTTTTAAAGCTTTGCAAATGTGTTTTGGGACTATTACTGTTTTTAAAGCTTTGCAAATGTGTTTTGGGACTATAACTGTTGCTTAAGCTTTGTAAATGTGTTACGGGGCTATTGCTGTTGTTAAACCTTTGTAAATGTGTTTTGTGGGACTATTACTGTTGCTAAAGCTTTGTAAATGTGTTTTGGGACTATAACTGTTGCTTAAGCTTTGTAAATGTGTTATGGGACTATTATTGTTGCTAAAGCTTTGTAAATGTGTTAAGGGGCTATTGCTGTTGTTAAACCTTTGTAAATGTGTTTTGTGGGACTATTACTGTTGCTAAAGCTTTGTAAATGTGTTTTGGGACTATAACTGTTGCTAAAGCTTTGCAAATGTGTTTTGGGACTATTACTGTTTTTAAAGCTTTGCAAATGTGTTTTGGGACTATAACTGTTTTTAAAGCTTTGCAAATGTGTTTTGGGACTATAACTGTTTTTAAAGCTTTGCAAATGTGTTTTGGGACTATTACTGTTTTTAAAGCTTTGCAAATGTGTTTTGGGACTATAACTGTTGCTAAAGCTTTGCAAATGTGTTTTGGGACTATAACTGTTTTTAAAGCTTTGCAAATGTGTTTTGGGACTATTACTGTTTTTAAAGCTTTGCAAATGTGTTTTGGGACTATAACTGTTGCTAAAGCTTTGCAAATGTGTTTTGGGACTATTACTGTTTTTAAA